>NC_054704.1:71426721-71628107 GCF_016097555.1 Gigantopelta aegis
AGAAAAAGAAAAAAGAATCCTCGGGGGGAATTGAATCGAAACCCTTAGGCTTTTTATTGGTTGGCAATTTTAAGGCAATTATAAATTATTTGGGAATAGGTTTTGTTACCTGGGGATAATGGGGATAAATGAATAAAAGACATTTTGGAAAGGCAACATGAAATCCATATTATTATGATTTTTTTGTTTTTGTTTGTTGTTGTTTGTTTAGATAGTAGGAGTAGTAGAGTAGTAGAGTATTATAGTAGAGGGAGTAAGTTGTTGTTGTCGTCCCCCTCCCCTGCCAAGTGCATTTTAACCACCCACGAACCACCGAATAAAACAATGGGTTGGTGTGTAAAGAACCCCCTCCCCCCCCCCCCCCCATTTTTTCTGGTTTTATTTCCTGTTGATGTTTGAAGCCTGAAATAAATTGACTAGGAAGGCACCGTAACATAAAACAACATTAAATTTTACGCGGGAAACCTGTTGGTGTTCGTAAACCAGGTGACTTTAAGCCGCCAAAGAGTCAATAAAGAATAATACAAGCGCCTGTATGGGGATCATACTAACACACCACAAAATCAAATCCATGGGACGACAATAGTAACCTAGTTGCAAAACTCCATACCTCACAGCGTATCAAATCGACATAAACGCCAACGGATATAAAGCTACCACCCCCTCAAACCCTTAAAGTGAATCAGAAAAACAAATGGGGGTCAGCTGCTCATTTCTGAAATAACGGGTAGCACATCTATGACTACCCTAGTTCCGCACACAATTCGAGTACTTTTATTTTTACAGGTACCCCATACATGTTTCATGTACAAGGCTACTTGACTCAGTGGTACTAGATGAAATAAAAGTGCATATATTTTTGTCCAGATGAAACTTTTTTTTTTTTTTTACAACCAACACACTCACATTTATCACCAATCACAAGACTTGTGGTGTTCACTTCTCTATCAACAGTTCGGTCAGCCGGAAGTTATTTGGTTTAGTACTACCTTATGTGATTCATGGAATACAAATGTTTGTGTTGTTGTCTATTAAATTTTATTAGTTCAGTCGACTTCGATATGTAAAAGTCTGTATAAAATTGTTTACCTGTATATGTATATGTGATTAATAATAATAATAATAATAATAATAATAATAATAATAATAGTGTATGCATTTGTGAAATGTTACCGGTGGTGGTGGTGTCGTGTTTAAGCCATCGGACATACCGTTGGTAGATACAGGGTTCGCAGCCCGGTACCGGCTCCCACCCAGAGCGAGTTTTAACGACTCAGTGTGTAGGTGTAAGACCACTACACACTCGCCTCTCTCACTTACCACTAACAACTAACACACTGTCCTGGACAGACAGCCCAGATAGCTGATGTGTGTGTCCAGGGCAGCGTGCATGAACCTAAATGGATATAAGCACGAAACTTAGTTGAAATGAAATGAATGTGAAATGTTTTGCTGTCTAATTATATAAGTGGTTTAGTTAATATATTTGAAAAGTGTTACTGTATATTTAAAGTCGCACACCCAATAGTTTCAACCCGTAAAAAAATGGACACTAAGTTTGATTAATTTACAAACCTGTAACTCATTTGAATAACGTTATAACAGAATGAAAGAAGAGTCTGTGATATTAAAACGGTGAAATACCCTTTAAAATAGATTAAAACTCTACTCCATAACGTTTACTTCTCAGACGCACGTACGTTTTTAAAAATATGAAAAATTGCATTTTGTGCTATTATATTAGAAACACCAGGGTGACCAGAAACACTTCGGTTAATATACAGAAATTGATAATAATATTATTAACAATAAAATATAAGCAATATTTTATTTCATTGATCATAAACGGCTCCAATAGTGAAAAATATGTCGTAGTGTTTAAAAAGTAGGGTATGTCCCTTTAAATAGTTTGTCCTGAGTTTGATGCCAACTAACAAAGACATTTTAATGAATGAATGAATAAATGAATGAATGAATGTTTAACGACACCCCAGCACGAAAAATACATCGGCTATTGGGTGTCAAACTATGGTAATGCAAACAAATGATGATCAACATCAATATAAAAAGATTTAAATAAAAACACAGTGTAAAGAACTGTCCAAAAATGCAAATATCGCAGATAGATACTGAATTTTACTCAAAATTTCTATTTGTGCTGTACTGGCCATTCTCAAAGAGAATGTTACACCCCTGCACCACGGTGAGGTTACAGCACGCGCAGGGGACATTTTAATGACATCAGCTGCATATTAAATACACTTTTCTGCATAAAATGTTAGTAGCGGTATATTAAACATGTTAATTTTGTACCAGGTCCAACTTCACTTTATTTCCTAACATTACATGTTTTCGTACGAACGATATTATTGGGAAGAAAGGAAATATTTTATTTAACGACGCACTCAACACATTTTATTTACGGTTATATGGCGTCGGAAATTATTGGGAGACCAAACCCAATTTGATCCACTTTCAAACATTAGGACAACAACAACAACAGAAAAAACCAAAACAAAACCAAAACACCCCCCCCCCCCAAAAAAAAAAACCCCACAAAAAACCCCAACAGAAAACCCCCAAAAAACCCCCAAAACCCCCAACAACATCACACATTGAGTATACAGACAGATATTTTAAACAAGAAACAATATTTAGTATGTAATTTTAAAACATTTTACAATGCCAGCAAAATGAGAACCATCTTCATAAATCAAGGCTAATATTCGTTCCTCGTATACGAGGAACGAATATTAGCCTTGATTTATGAAGATGAATGAGAACAGACCCTTCAATCAATGTACAATGTAAATGAATCTCTAGGGGAAGAGACGTAGCCCAGTGGTAAAGCGCTCGTGAAGTCACTATACATGTGCATGTATATACATTTATCTTGGCAAGATACGATGGCTAGATAAAGTTTGGTATTTTCGGTATTTTTGTGACCGAACTACTTTTACGCTAGTTATGACCAGCAAAGAAATCTTGATCTACAACGCAAACAAACGATAAATAACTTTAATAATAACAAAATATTTAGCATTATTACAATGTATTGTCTGAACATAATTCTAGGCGATACGGTAATTTTTCGAAATAAAACAGTCTCTCTCTTTGTCAGTTCGTCTGTCCTCCGTCTCTCTCTCTCTCCCTCTGTCTGTTTGTCCGTCTCTCTCTCTCTCTCTCTTATCAGTCCGTCCGTCCGTCCGTTCTCCGTCTCTCTCTTGTCAGTCCGTCCGTTCTCCGTCTCTCTCTTGTCAGTCCGTCCGTCCGTTCTCCGTCTGTGTGTGTGTGTATGTGTGTGTGTGTGTGTGTGTGTGTGTGTGTGTGTGTTTCTATAATGTAATATGTATCAACAATTCATACACCCTCCCTGCTTTAGGCAAACTATTTTTTTCTACACATATTTTCCGGGGGAACATGACTCGACCCCTCCCCCCTGCAAAAAAAACCCCAACCAACCTCCCCTGCTAAAAACAATTCCTGCTCACGCGCCTGCATCGAGTATGTACAGCGTGTCTGTATACACGTGTGGCTGTGTGTGTACGTGTATTAGTGCGTGCGTATGTGACAACCTTCAGACTTATTTAAAATTTGAAAACGAGTACGAAGGACATTATTTTGTAACACACAGACACGTGTGTGGTTTGCCGCTTGGCGTTGACAGCGGGACAACGTGAGGTCATCGGGTCAGCATATGATGTCAACAATGCGATTGTATTGCATAGTTGTAAAGTTCCGCCGAATTGACAAGGCAGAATTGTGTTGCCACTAGTACACACCTACACTTTTTGTTTCAAAGTTGAACCCTACTATTTCCTGTCCTGCCCTACTCGACACTATTAAAACAGCCGAACCATGGACCTAAAGTTTGTTTTGTTTAACGACACAACTAGGGGCACATTGATTGATTTATTAATCATCGGCTATTGGATATTAAACATTTGGTACTTTTTACATATAGTCTTAAAGAGGAAACTCGCTACATTTTTCCATTAGTAGTAAGGGATATTTTATATGCACCACAGACAGGATAGCACATACCACAACCGTTGATATACCAGTCGTGGTGCACTGGCTGGAACGAGAAATCGCTCAATGAGCCCACCGACTGGGTTCGATCCTAGATTGACCGCGCATCAAGCAAGCGCTTTACCACTGGACTACGTCCCACACCAGCTTTGGACCTTGGGAAACTGTTAATCTCTAGTTTGTGTATGGCAGGTCTTTATGTACCGAGATGATGATAACTAGTAAAATGGGCAGAATTTTGAAAATAGCAATTAGTAAAAAAGTTAATAGAATAAAAAAAATAATAATAAAAAGGTTACAAGCCAAAAAAAAAAAAAATTGACTGCTCGGCCCGAATATTTATATAATTTGGAGCATTTTAGAAGGACAGTCCAAAATTAAATAAGAGAAAGAAGAGAGGATCGGACTATTTAATAATATTTAAAAAAAAAAGAGTAATTTCAACATAATTTTTTTAACGCAGATCTAACAGTTTAAAGTCCGATCGATATGTCCACGTGAGTGGCCTCGTTAAGGCCGTTTGGGTGCACCCGTCAAGAAAACCCCTAGATTGACAGTCGATAGACGTTGAAGGTGTAGTGCTGTGCTGAAATACAGATCTTGAGAAGCCGGATCCGTCTGAACGAAAGGGTATCAGACTAGGGTATAGTCCAGTCGTCATGGGTTGGTATAGTGGTGCGGACGGGCCCGACTCCGGAGGATACGAGATGGTATCACTATAAAGCAAGGTAAAGTCTAGAAAAAGAGCAGTAGGGGCCGACCTAGCCCGAGTACTCTGACTGTAAGAGAGCTAGACGGACATTTGGACATAAACACGCTCTCATTACAGTCAGAGACCAACCTATGTCTTTTTTTGGCAATTCCTGACTACCAAACGGTAGGCAACGAGTCCCGCTCTAATACCACAACAATCCTATGTTTGACGTCAAATACCTTTACATCAATCATTTTCGAGTTAAGTGATACAAAAAAATCCACATATTAATCCCTAATACACTTACTACAGAAAGAAACCCGACAGCACCCACATTCAGGTACGCTTCGTGACACTCCGTCGCAACAATTGCAAAGCTCGGCGATCTATTTCGAGACGTAGACCACGTGATCGCGCACTGGGCGATTCCGCCTTGTGCAGCAGTTACAGGGGCCGTCTCATATCAAGCGAAGTTACAACATGGAAGAGTTGGCTAATGCCGTTTTGGATGAATTTGGATTTCATTACGTCATTAAACCAAAACAATTACACATTATTGATTCCATTTTGAATTTGAAGGATACATTTGGGTGTTATCGACAGGATACGGCAAAAGTATGTGCTACGTACTGCCTCCTCTTATGAGATGACCCCTGTAACTGCTGCACAAGGCGGAATCGCCCAGTCTCGAAATAGATCGCCGAGCTTTGTAATTGTTGCGACGGAGTGTCACGAAGCGTAGCTGAATGTGGGTGCTGTCGGGTTTCTTTCTGTAGTATGTGTATTAGTGATTAATATGTGGATTTTTTTGTATCACTTAACTCGAAAATGATTGATGTAAAGGTATTTGACGTCAAATATAGGATTGTTGTGGTATTAGAGCGGGACTCGTTGCCTACCGTTTGGTAGTCAGGAATTGCCAAAAAAAGACATAGGTTGGTCTCTGACTGTAATGAGAGCGTGTTTATGTCCAAATGTCCGTCTAGCTCTCTTACAGTCAGAGTACTCGGGCTAGGGCCGACCCCGCTTCCTATTTTTTCTTAGAGTGGGGCGGTCAATCTTCCAGTGCTGCTAGGACAGGTTCGGACATGTAGAGACTAAACGCGAACAACCGTGGCGTTCTGCAGGATCGCCGTCATACGAGTCGCGAAAAAAACAAGTCGACAGTCAGACGGAGAAATGACGTAGAGGCAAGGAATCTCGCTAAAAAAGAATCCCACCTGGTGGTGCTGGCTGTCGAAACGAGAAGCGTTCCAGCGTTCAATCAGTTCCAATGGCCGCATACATCCCAGTAGAAAACTTCATTTCGCTGACAAAAACAACGAAACAAGGACCCCCAAGTCGAGCACACGAAAGCACGTGCAGTGTGCACAAGCGAAACAAACACGTCTTACCGCGTGGAGCTCCAGACTGGGAAATCATGTACCGAGAGGGGAACGTTTAGGGTTGGGTTTTTTACCTATTGGATATAAATAAAGGTATACATATTATGCCCCCTCCCCCCCCCCCCGCCCACTATGAAGGCTGTGACACACACCCCTCCCCCCACTAGAGGTTGTGACCCCTACATATATCGTTCCTACGGGCCTGGGCATGGGCGAGTAGAGACGTATAACAAATGAAGAATATTAATAACGAATAACAAATGAAGAATAGTAATGTTATTGAAGCAGTAATTAAATCAATGTGTTTAAACAGGGGACACGACGTTTTTCTCAGTAGAAAACATATTTTATTAGAATTATTGTTATTACTATATATATATATATATATATATATATTTTTTTTTTTTTTTTTTTTTATTTTTTTTTATTATTATTATTATTATTATTTTTTTTTTTAATCGGATAACTAGCAATATATGAGGACGTTGTGTCACTACTGGCATATTATATGGGTTGCATTGTACCAAAGTAGAAAGTTCCGTGTCAAGGAAATGTTTACGAAGTAAAAGAAGCTGCGGCTCTGGGCTCGGTAACATAAAGCACACGTAACACTTACGTCAGACGTACATCATACATAATGTGTGGCGTACGTCTGACGTAAGTGTTACGAGTGCTTTGTGTTACCGGGCCCTGATTGGTAGTAATATATGTCATTGATTATTTGTGCAAATACTAATATCCATTGCCAATAAATATATCCATTTCCAATAAATTAATAAATAAATACACTTTTATTTCTCATGCAGTATACATAAGAGGTTAAAACCAATACAGGGTAGGCATACCCCTAAAATGAGGGTTGCTAATAAATCCATTAACTAAATCTCTTAAATGGTCCGTAACCGCACCCTCCCCTCTTGCCTGGGCGTGTTGATACGCTGCTTCCATTGCTTTTATTAGAAAATATTAACATTGTCGACAGTGGGAATTGATTTGGTCCAATAGAACCTAGATGAAGTAGTGAGAGCCGCCATGTTTGAAAGGACGTCTGCACACGTGACTCTAACTAAGCTTCCTATTGGCCGCAACACATGCTATCCAAGACCCCATCTTATAGCACACTTACTGAACGTTGGAGCTAGCACACTTGACCGACAATTTAGAATCATCCTCGACCTACAAAAACAAAACAAAAATCGGTTAGTATGCTAGATTTATAGGGTTATTAATAATGTTTGTATAAACAAATATTAACACACAAAGGCTTCCACCTATGTTTAGTTTTGAAAACATTATTATCCTTGCTAGAATGTCTATTAAAAAAATATATAATAGGCCTATAATATCAAATTTACTAAAGTGGTGGCACACTTGACCGACATCTGAACATTAAATATTTAAAAGTCAAAAATATGTTAACTTCGAGGTTTATGGGGCTATATTGTACACTCATGTATCCACTTGTTTTTAATATTCCAAAAACTCCCCTGAGTGTTTATGATGTCCAATTATTCTGACGAAAATATACAGCTAAGTGAATTTCACTGAACGTTTGCAGAACACCACACATTTTGTTAGGAGTTAAACATGTCTTTTACTAGAGCCCCCCCCCCCCCCCCCCCCCCAAACCTTCACCATACCACAATTAAAGGGACATTCCTGAGTTTGCTGCAATTTGTAAGATGTTATCGACTAACAGAGACTTTTTAACGATTATAATTGCATATCAAATATATTTTTCTTCATAAAATATTAGTGGCTGTAGATTAAACGCGTTTCTGATCGTTCTAATATTTGTACTAGGTTAATTTTCATTTTATTTCCCAGTTTGGGCTTCTTACAAATATTAAGACGACCAGAAACACATTGAAAATACAGACACTGATATTCTAAACAAGAAAATATATGTAATATGTAAATTTAATCGTAGAAATATTTTATTAGTCGGAAACATCTTACAATGCACCAAACTCAGGTGTCCCTTTAAGAATTGGCAGTCTTTTGTATCCATTCTTCTGCAAGCAGGACAACACATATCAATGTCTTTCATATATGAATCGTAATAACCTAACTGGATTACTAAAAGTTATATGTGTGTGGATGGGGTGCGTGCCTAGGTGTGTATGCATGAATGCGTGGGTGTGTATGAATGTTTGTACCAGACCTTCATTGGCGTAGGAAGCGGAGGGGGGGGGGGGGGGGGGGTATGTGCCCCTAACACTTTTCTTGATCCAGTAGCAACAGCAATGGTTTTATATATATATATATATATATATATATATATATATATATATATATATATATATATATATATATATATATATAATATATAATATATATATATATATACTGAACAAAAAAAGAAACTTTGTACATATAGTATTTGTTGTGTTAAAGAATTCATTGTGTAATGAAATTATATAGGTAGTATTAGCAGTGAGCTGTATTATCAGGATTCATGAATTTTATCGATTATTTTTGCACTGTTAATCGTCGACAACGTGAAATTCAATTTGCACGTGCATGCATGGTACGACATGTCCCGTGTAGTATTCGGTCAATTTGTTTTACTTGTCTTACTGACGTTGTTGTCAAGTGAACGAAAACGCTTCAAAATTTGTAAAAAAAATTAACGTTTTTTACATTGTAGCATTTTTAGTATGCCAAGAATACCCAATAATTTACGCGAACGGGCGATTGGCATGCTTGATGCTGGCAATTCGACAGAAGACGCTGCAAGGCATGTTGGGAGTTCTAGTCGAGCGATACGAAATCTTTGCGTAAGATTTCGAACGACAGGAAGAACCAACGACTTGCCACGTTGTGGACGTCCGCGTGTTACAACGCGTGGGTCAAGACCGCTATATTATGAACACGCATGTGCGCAATCGATTCGAAACTGCCACTGCTACTGCTGCTAACACACCTGGGCTTCATAATAACCGAATCAGTGGGCAAACTGTTCGTAATCGTCTGCGGGAGAACGGTTTACATACACGACGTCCTTACGTCGGATGCGTTTTAACGCAACGTCATCGTCTAAATCGTCTTAATTGGGCACGTGTACACACTCGTTAGATACGGCGACGCTGGAATACCGTTCTTTTTTCGGATGAATCTGGATTTTCTTTACGACGTGGTGATGGGAGGGTGCGCGTCTACCGTAGGAGAAATGAACGCTATGCTGACTGTTGTGTTCTTGAACGAGATCGTTTCGGGGGTGGGGGTTATGTCATGGTCTTGGCAGCCATTGCCCATGGTTATCGTTCACCACTAGTCGTCATTGATGGCAGTTTAAATGCTCAACGTTACCGCGATGACATTCTCGCTCATCACGTCATTCCTCTGTTCCATAACAACGCCAACATCTCGATTTTTCAGCATGATAATGCCACCTCTCATACAGCTAGAGACACTGTAAATTTTCTTAGGACAAATAACATTGATTTCATTGATGACTGGCCCGCTAAAAGTCCTGATCTCAACCCCATCGAGCATGTCTGGGATAGTCTGGACAGACGACTGAGGCGTCGTCCCAACCCACCCGCTAACGTCAACGAACTTCGTCAAGCGCTCATTCAGGAATGGAACAATATTCCACAGGCAGAAATCAACACTTTAGTCAATTCTATGCGCCTGCGATGCACTGCAGTGGTCAATTTAAGAGGTGGTCATACCCGTTATTAAGTGGGGGTTTTTTCTTGTTAACCCCTACCACACTTGGTCAAAATTTCTCCCAGTTTCTGTTAACCTATGGCCATGATTTTTACACCAAACGATGCATCATGGAACACTCTTTAAACGCATATATAACAATTATTCCCCCGGTTTTTTTCATCAAGTTATGTTCAAGCAAAGTTAGCGGAAGTTTTTTTATTTTGTAACTGTGTGTGTGTGTGTGTGTGTGTGTGTGTGTGTGCGCGCGCGCGCCCCCACACACTTTTTGGCACCTTCCTGCGCCCCTGACCTTACACTACTACATAGAAGAAGTTCGTAAAGTTCTCATTTTTCTTCATCTTATTCTATTAGTTTATATAGTTAACCATATGCGTCATTTGATAGGAAAAGAAAATATTGACCCAAACATGTTCAATGAATGAAAGTTCGCTTTGCCCGATTTTCATTATTCAAAATGGTTAAGTACTTGGCCAAAAACATACTGTTTCGGCAGTTGTTTTTCCTTCTTGGAGCTGGGGTTGGGGTGCGACAAAGCTCACCACCTGCCCCACCGGTAAATCTAACCAAGCACCAATGTCTCTAATGTATAACGAGCTAATTGCGGTGCACATTTCCTTATTTAGTAGACTCGAATTCAAGTGTAATCATTTTGTGTTTACGTCAGTAAAAAAACCCATACATGTTCTGCATGCGGTTTTATCTCATTATGCCAAAGATAATACTTCATCATAATCCAAAAATACTAACAGGTCTGCCAACAAGGTTTCCGGTGCAGATTACCACGGAGAGATCAAATAAAAAAAAAAAATCTTAGAGAGACACACACACACACACACACACACACACACACACACACACACACACACACAGAGAGAGAGAGAGAGAGAGAGAGAGAGAGAGAGAGAGAGAGAGAGAGAGAGAGAGAGAGAGAAAGACAGACAGACAGACAGACAGACAGACAGAGATACAAATAGAGAGAGAGAGAGAAGGAGAGAGACCGATATATATATAGAGACAGATATAGATAGAGAGTGGGGGAGGGAGGGAGAGAGATAGATAAAGAGGGAGCGAGAGAGGGAGGTAGGAAGAAAAAGAGAGAGGACAAGAAAACACAGCAATTGACACATACGCACACGCACAAACCCGCATACATACAACCAAGACGAAACTATCTTTTTTTTTTTATGTGGTCCTGTGTTCCATTGGATACTAATATTATTTAAGCAGTCTTATATTTTGAGGATAGACATAGACGGTATTTACAAAAATTGTCTTTCGATCAGTGCCCCAATATGGTCACTGATCACAATTATCTTCCCATTTGGTGTCCCGGAAATATATCCGTAGATAATTAGATTGAAGTTAGTAGTGGACAGCATTTAGTTTGCAAACATATTTAACTTGATAACATTGAAGACTTTGTTGTGATAGTTTCAGCCCATTCAAATGTAACTACACTTTTTAAGTATGGAAATGAGTGCACTAAAGGCTTAAGGACACAGTAGGCCTTGACCCTAATTATCAGGTAGTGTAAAAATATGCTTGGATCTTAGTTAGATTTTGCGCATTATATTACGTAATACGTACAACTTCTTGCTCCAAAAAAAGAAAAGAAAAAGAAAAGGAAATGTTTTATTTAACGACGCACTCAACACATTTTATTTATGGTTATATGGCGTCGGACATATGGTTAAGGACCACACAGATATTGAGAGAGGAAACCCGCTGTCGCCACTTCATGGACTACTCTTTTCAATTAGCAGCAAGGCATCTTTTATATGCACCATCCCATAGGCAGGATAGCACATACCACGGCCTTTGATGTACCAGTCGTGGTGCACTGGCTGGAGCGAGAAATAGCCCAATAGGCCCACCGACGGGGATGGATCCCAAACCGACCAAGCGAGCGCTTTACCACTGGGTTACGTCTCGCACCTACTTCTTGCTCAAATCCAATGTCTTCGACTGTACTGGAGTTTGCAGTACCTCAACAGACATTTCATGTAAACGGGTCAATGATTTAAATTGTCTAGTTAAAGTTACTTAATAAATGAGTAAAGAACAAAATTCAAAGTTTGTTTGTTTTGTTAACGACACCACTAGAGCAAATTGATTCATTAATCATTGGCTATTGGATGTCAAACGTAGTAATTTTGACATATAGTCTTAGAGAGGAAACCCGCTACATATTTCTACTAGTAGCAAGGGGTCGTTTTATATGCACCATCCCACAGACAGAAAAAACACATACCACGACCTATGACATACCAGTCGTGGTGCACTGACTGGAACAAGAAATAGCCCAGTGGGCCCACTGACAGTGATCGAACCCAAACCGACCGTGCACCAAGCGAGTGTTTTACCACTGGGCTACGCCCCGCCCAGAAAAATTTCAACTACTAACCAATAAATGATGACATTATATATGAAAAATTAGTTAATTCATTCATTGAATACTGACTATTATGATTCAACGTCGATTATAAAAGTTTTGAAAATCACATTTTCAGTCATTTGCAAGTACAATACTGATATAAAATGATCTTATTTCTATTTAAAAATTGTGAGAAGAAGAAGAAGGAAATGTTTTATTTAACGGCGTCAGATACAGATATTGAGAGAGAAAACCCGCTGTCACCACTTCATGGGCTACTCTTTTCGATTAGCAGCAAGGGATCTTTTATATGCACCATCCCACAGACGGGGTAGTACATATGACGGCCTTTGATATACCAGTCGTGTTGCACTGGCTGGAACGAGAAATAGCCGACGGGTATCGATCCCAGACCGACCGCGAATCAAGCGGGCACTTTACCACTGGTCTACGTCCCGCCCCTAATAATTGTGAGATCCACACTGCTATGCATTTTTAGAATCTTCATATGATGGGCTTCCAATTTTAAAAAAAAACAGAAGATAGCATTTCAACCAAGTTTGGTACCGATATTCCAACATTTGGGTCTTTGCTGATACACTATATAGTGAATATTGTTTAAAAATTGTATTACTGTATATTGTGATATATAAATAGGTACATGACATATTGCAATATTTTGCTGAATGCGTGAATATGTGAAAATCAATGGTTCTGCTACAGATATGTTCATTTAATAAACTATCACCATTATCAATTGTTAAACTAGTATGTTCGAAATATTCAGAACACTTACAAAGCAGACACAAAGGAAAACTGATTGAATAACGCCACGCTAGCCTATCTATGACTAAACAATAAGGGCCGAATTCTAAGTTCAGCCAGCAAACCACGGCCTTTGATATACCAGTCGTAGTGCACTGGCTGAAACGAGAAATAGCCCAATGGGCCCACCGACGGGGATTGATCCCACACCGACCGCGAATCGAGCTAGCGCTGTACCACTGGGCTACGTATCCCCGCCCCGCGTTGTAAATTAATGTGATAAGATGGAATATGACCAGTGCAATCGGATTTGCAATCACCTCAACTGCTGTATAGAACTGGTTTGAGTCAGACTGGAACATGATGAAAACCACATTGTTGGCGAGCGCTGACCTCCCTGCGCCACGATTCTCAGTTTTGAAATTTTGTTTATTAAAGGTGCAGTATGCAGTATTATCGTTACATGTGCAACATTTGGCTATTTTCAAAAACATTTATTTGCGATAAATAACTACAAATTAATCGATCCCATACACAATATCTGCATATATAGGCCTAACTAATTAATATCGAAATTGTAATGTGCTTCTATGCCGCATAAACAGTAGGCTAACGACTAGATTTTTAATATACAGTTTCCACTTAAGTAGTTGCACACACAGCCCGCTCCCATCCCACTGCCAAAATTCAGCCAGCGAACGTTTCGCTAACGTTCGCGAACTATTTGATTAGTTCCCGACGTGGCCATTTGGTTTAACGTGAAGCGCGTAAAGCAGTCTAACGACATTTTTCTGCTGGGTCAGGCTGAACGCAGCCCAGGTGATCAATGCTATGACCTAGCTCATCTCAGGCATGCGCTCTACCACTGAGTTGCATCCCTGCTCTTGATGGAAGAGATTACACTGCTTAACGTTTCACCATGCACGGCAAAACCCCCAAATAACTATAGGTCTCCCCATCTATTACAAACTACCACCTGTGTTTGCTATACCTGTTACATCAGCTAGTGTAATGTTAGTGCAAAACACGTGGGCAAATTGCGGCCAGTTAGGAAACACGTGGTTGATGGAATCTATTTTTAACTCAAGAACAGATATTGTCCATGTGGCCTATACCGAAGATAAAAGAGAAGGTCAGAATCAAAGTTACCTACTTGATAAGTACGTAACTCAAATTAATAACTTGAAGTTGAATAGTAAGACTCATTACATGATCACGCACTTGTATTCACACACGCATTTCCCGTCCAAAACTTCACCCCAACCCACGAATATACTTACACCACAACCACCACCCCATCCCCCCCCCCCCACGCGCGGTCGCCCACACATACACACACACACACACACACACACTATAAAAACAATACGTCATTTTTTATATTTCAAAATGGTGTATGCAGTCCAATAAATTTTCTGAAAATATTTCATCTCATGAAGGCATGACGAATCATATTATTGAATCCGGGTTTAGAATGCATGGGAAAGGCGCTGACCCGGTTATAGAAGCTTAAGAGGAAGAATTTTCTTAAAAGTGACAGACCCTACGGCCGATTGTTCACTATTAGAATCGTTTTTGGTAATGCAAATTAAACATTACTTAGGTTTTATTGTTTAGATTATCCATTTTTGTATATTCCGAAGTGTTTCTGGTTATCCATTGATATATATATATATATACTCTTCAAAAAAAGAAACGCAAAAGGGTACAAATGGGTTATAACTCCGATTTTATGTTTCCTACCGGTTCATGCTTTGTGAATATAAGGTCATTGCATATCCCAAACACATTCCCACGGTTACATTCGATAAAACGCAGCTACTGTACAATAAAGTTCCAAAATGTGAATATTCGCAAAAACGCAGCCACGTGCAAACCATGTCACCACTGCACGTGCGTTGTCTGCACGTGCAACATGAACACCGACAGTATAAAAGTGCAGGGTGTTCGCTTGCCTGGCCTCTGTATCTGGCCGACAGTTGACAATCCAGGACATGCCACGTCTCAGTGAACCGCAGAGAAACAATGCCATCGGCCGAATAGACGCAGGCGAATCCAGAACGGCCGTTGCCAGGGCATTCCATGTGTCCCCAAGCTCCATCTCCAGACTGTGGGACCGTTACCAGCAACATGGATCAACACGTGACCTCCCTAGATCCGGTCGACCACGGGTCACTACCCCCGGGCAGGACCGCTACATCCGGGTACGCCACCTTCGGGAACGATTGACTACTGCCACCTCCACAGCCACAGCAATACCAGGTTTGCGCAGGATATCCGACCAGACCGTACGGAACCGCCTACGTGAGGTAGGAATTCGTGCCAGACGTCCAGTTCGAGGTGTCATCTTAACACCACAACACCGTCGACTCCGACTGCAGTGGTGCCAGATTCATCGACAATGGCCTCAACTGCGATGGAGACAGGTGTGGTTCAGTGACGAGTCCCGATTTCTGCTCCGACGTCATGATGGAAGATGTCGCGTGTATAGGCGTCGTGGTGAACGTTATGCGGCAAACTGCGTGCTGGAAGTGGACAGATTCGGCGGGGGTAGTGTCATGGTGTGGGCAGCCATCTCACACACTGGCAGAACTGACCTGGTCCACGTGCAGGGCAACCTGAATGCACAGGGCTACATTGACCAGATCCTCCGGCCACACATCGTTCCAGTTATGGCCAACGCCAACGCAGTGTTCCAACATGACAACGCCAGGCCTCACACAGCACGTCTCACAACGGCTTTCCTACAGAACAACAACATTAATGTCCTTCCTTGGCCATCGATATCACCGGATTTGAACCCAATTGAGCATCTATGGGACGAGTTGGACCGACGCCTCCGACAGCGACAACCACAGCCCTAGACCCTGCCCGAGCTGGCAACAGCCTTGCAGGCCGAGTGGGCCACCATCCCCCGGGACGTCATCCGTACTCTGGTTGCTTCAATGGGCAGGCGGTGCCAGGCAGTTGTCAACACACGCGGAGGCCACACCCGGTATTGACTCCAGATGACCTTGACCTTGGTGGTGTGTCCTATCACTTACTCACAATGGACTAGAGTGAATTGTGAACAATCCTGCAACATTTGGTAATTATCGGACTCACCATTCAATAATTAAATCAATTCTCCAAATGTTACGACAATGTGGTTTTGCGTTTCTTCTTTTGAAGAGTATATATATATATATATATATATATATATATTTAAATGCACTTTTCTCTGAGAAGCAAAGGTTATGGAGACGGTTCTCTAGTTTTAAGGGTATTTCCTCTTTTCAATGTCACAGACTCTTGTCTCACTCTATTGTCTTGACTTGAAACTTTTTTAACATGCCCCTATACCACTAAGGTTTCAGGCATGTCCATCCCGGGCCCTGTCTCTGGATAACCAGGGACTTGACCCGGGACAGGCACTCTGTTGTAACTTTATCCAAATATGTGTGGCGGGATTTTGCTCAGTCGTTGAGTGCTCCTTTGAGGTGCTTGCGTCGCAGGATCGAACTACTTCGATGGATCCATTCAGCTGATTGGGTTTTCTCTCTTTCCAACCAGTGCACCACAACTGGACAGAGGCCGTCGTGTGTGCTTTCCCGTGTGTGGGTAAGTGCATATAACAGATCCCTTGTTGCATTAGGAAAGATGTAGTGGGTTTCCTCTGATGAGTCCGACCGGCCTCGGTGGCATCGTGGTTATGCCATCGGTCTACAGGGTGGTAGGTACTGGGTTCGGATCCCAGTCGAGGCATGGGATTTTTAATCCAGATACCGACTCCAAACCTTGAGTGAGTGCTCCGCAAGGCTCAATGGGTAGGTGTAAACCACTTGCACCGACCAGTGATCCATAACTGGTTCAACAAAGGCCATGGTTTGTGCTATCCTGCCTGTGGGAAGCGCAAATAAAAGATCCCTTGCTGCTAATCGGAAAGAGTAGCCCATGTAGTGGCGACAGCGGGTTTCCTCTCAAAATCTGTGTGGTCCTTAACCATATGTCTGACGCCATATAACCGAAAATAAAATGTGTTGAGTGCGTCGTTAAATGAAACATTTCTTTCTTTCTTTCTGATGAGTCAGATAAATAATCAATGTGGTCCAGTGGTGTCGTTAAACAAAATAAACTTTTTTTTTTTTTTATCCAATTACATTACAGGTTTGTAAATTAACCTTCATTTTCTTCTTCATTTTCACGCGTTGAAACTAGAGTCTGCAACTTAAAAACGATTTTGTCAAATTATTTCGAATATTTTATTTTAATATATACTCTCGCATGAATCGTGATTCAAATCGATCCAATATGCACATAGCAAGATGTGCCATAAACCTATCGCCAGTAAAAGTCCAATAAATAATGCACTGAGCTACACTGATGGCCTAAGGGTTCTTTTTCAATGGCTTTTCATAGCGGTGAAAAAAAAAAGAAAAAAAAATGTATCCTGTAACGAGAAACGCGCAAAATGTGTACGAGTCGCGCCGACCTATTGATTATTCTCGAGTAGCTTACTGCAGTCTAACGAGTTAAAAACGTTTTTATTATCTTTCTACATGCAGCAACACAGCAACACCCTGCAGAACATCTGCAACACTGGTTTATTGGCACACAGACATGAACACACGTGTGTATGCGTTAACAGGTTAAAGAAACAATTAAAGTTGTAGTCACTTAATCATTAAGCATGTATAATATATCATCTGGTTACTTTTTTTGCCCTTTGGTACGCCATTTTTTTCCTCTTTAGATCTTATTCATGATATAGGTCGCATTCAAAAGCAGTCTGTCGGGGCGCTACAATGGAATGGATAATGATATTAATACATTCACATTTATATATACTACTCAAAAGAATTTAAGGGTCAGACGATATTTTCGACATTATTTTCTGAATGTCAATTATATTAGCTAGACCATAATGTCACGCATGGTATTGTTCCATTTTGACGAAAGTGGGTCTAAGCAACCCATAAATGAATTAAAATCCACTGTCATTGACACTGTCGACTAGTTCTAATGGCGAAAACATGCTTACATTTGCACGTAAATTAGGGCGAAAGCGAAAGGTCTGCTAAGTGCCCATAACTTGCTTTTTCACAAAGCGCTTCATTTGCACGCTTTGCACGTGTATTCCATGTTCCCAATGCTGAATTTCCGTATAATTGGAGCTTGCGTTCGTGTACGGTGCACACTCCAAATTCGACAATGGTACGACTTCAACTGACTATCGAAGATCGAGGAAGGGCTATTGCTTGGCTTCAGGATGGCAATACGCAAAGAAATGTTGCTCTGAGACTTTGTGTCAGTCAGAGTGTCGTTGGCCGACTGTGGCAACGGTACCAAGCAACGAATTCTGTTCGAAATCGTCCACGTTCGGGAAGACTCCGAAGCACAACAAATTGAGAGGACCGCTACATCACCAATATGGCTCTACGTCAACGCACAACCACTGCACGCCGATTACGTGACAATCTGCGGACTGCGACTGGAACTCGAGTGTCTGATCCAGCCATACGCAATCATCTGAGAGCCAATAATCTACGCTGCCGTCGCCAGGCTGTTCGACCACCACTCCTACCACGTAACAGAACGACCAGATGTCACTGGTGCACGCTTCATCTGCGGTGGCAACGTGTTCAGTGGGGTCGAGTGATGTTCACTGATGAGTCCAGGTTTAGTCTCCAGTTCAACGACGGTCGGGTTCATGTCTACAGAAGTCCTGGGGAGCGCTTCGCTGACGTTAACGTTAGACAACGTCACCGCTTCGGTGGTGGCAGCGTCATGGTGTGGGGCGGCATCTCTATCCACCACAGGACCCCCCTCTATGTGGTGAATGGCAATCTGAATGGAATCCGCTATCTGAATGAGATTATCCGGCCGTTGGTTCTCCCAGGCCTTCAGCAGATTGGCGGCGGGGCAGTTCTGCAGGATCACAATGCCAGACCCCACCGCGCCAGGATGGTAACGGACTTTCTCAGACAACAAGGTATCGCCAGGATGGATTGGCCAGCATATTCGCCTGACTAGGCTCCAATAGAGCACGCCTGGGAGGAATTAGAGTTCGGGATAACCATGCCCCTCCGGCCAACCTTCATGATCTGGGTCAACTTCTTATGGCAGAGTGGCAGGCCATTCCCCAAGAGTTCTTCAGACGTCTGATCAACAGCATGAGGCAACGATGTGTCGAGTGTATTCGCGCCAGGGGTGGATTCACACACTATTAAACGAATGTTCTAATGTGTAAAAGCCATGTTTGACAACCTTCAACTTTGACAGCATGTCATGTGACTTTCTTGTATACAGTGACGTTTATTTGTGTTTTTTTGTAAATATGGAACAATAAATAAAAAAATTGGTGTAGTTTACATCATCAATCTAATACACTCTGAAACTTATTTGGTTATAAATTTTTTACCCTTAAATTCTTTTGAGTAGTATATATGATAATAAACGAGTTACCAGTTATTAAATTTATGTCCCGAGTGGAATAATTACCACATGTACGTTTGGCATCCGATAGACGATGATTAATAAATCATTGTGCTCTAGGGGGTGGGACGTAACCCAGTGGTAAAACATTCGCTTGCTGCGCGGTCGGTTTAGGATCGATCCCCGTCGGTGGACCCATTGAGCTATTTCTGGTTCCAGCTTATGCTCCACAACTGGTGTAACAAAAGCCGTGGTATGTACTAGTCTGTCTGTGGGATGGTACATATAAAAGATCCCTAGCTGCTAATCGCAAAGTGAAGGCAGCGGGTTTCCTCTCTCAATATATATGTGGTCCTTAACCATATGTCTGACGCCATATAACCGTAAATAAAATATGCTGGTATGTACTATCCTGTCTGTGGGATGGTGCATGTAAAAGATCCCTTGCTGCTAATCTCAAAAAGTAGCCCATGAAATGGCGACAGCGGGTTTCCTATCTCAGTATCTGTGTGGTCCTTAACCATATGTCTGACGTCATATAACCGTAAATAAAATGTGTTGAGTGCGTTGTTAAATAAAACATTTCCTTCCTTCTTTCCAATGTGCTCTAGTGGTGTTGTCAAATAAAACAAATTTTAATGTTTTATGAGATGTAATGTAACATGCTGTTGATGAGATACGAGTCGGTTAATAAAACTGTAATGGAATGAACTTTCATATGTTGATAAAAATTATATATTAGTCTGTAAAATCAATAAAATCAATATCTATAACTGCCCTTTATAGACAGTATCTGTATTATAAAACATTACACCTTAAAAATACGAGCACATCGTTTGACGGACTGGCATAAAACATACATGTACTAACATGCTATTGTCTTAACCGAATTCTTAGGAGCTCGTAGGAAGAAAACGAACAAGCAATGTTTCTCAGTGACGCGTTTTGCTGATAAGATTCAGAACATGGAAATACGTGTATATAAATATATATATATATATTTCTGTTTTGAAGGTCAAGCCTCTATTTACGCGTGGCGCACCCTGCAGATACAAAGCATCGTTGGCATGCCGTACCTATTTCTTTGTCATGGTATATAAAACTATTGTTTGACCCAGAACGTATTTTGACGGGCTAATAACGCGACACCACTATATAATATGGGCTACTCTTCCGATTAGCAGCAAAGGATCTTTTATTTGCGCTTCCCACAGGCAGAATAGCACAAACCATGGCCTTTGTTGAACCAGTTATGGATCACTGGTCGGTGCAAGTGGTTTACACCTACCCATTGAGCCTTGCGGAACACTCACTCAGGGTTTGGAGTCGGTATCTGGATTAAAAATCCCACGCCTCGACTGGGATCCAAACCCAGTACCTACCAGCCTGTAGACCGATGGCCTACCACGACGCACAACAAAAACATTCACTAACTAAATTCTACAAATTCAAACTTTTTTCATTCAAATACATTTCTCTTTTAAAAAAACAAAAAACAACAAAAAACACACCAACTTTTCTTCAAATGAAACAACAATTTTACATAGAACCCTACCAACACCAAAAAACTCTCTATATAAAATTTTAAAAACCCAAACAAAAACAATACCCCCCCCCCCCCCAAAAAAAAAAAAAAAAAAAAAAACCCACACAAACAAACCCAAACAATAACTCCCACACATTGGTGGCATCGTGGTTAGGCCATCGGTCAACAGGCTGGTAGGTACTGGGTTCGGATCCCAGTCGAGGCATGAGATTTTTAATCCAGATAACGACTCCAAACCCTGAGTGAGTGCTCCGCAAGGCTCAGTGGGTAGGTGTAAACCACTTGCACCGACCAGTGATCCATAACTGGTTCAACAAAGGCCATGGTTTGTGCTATCCTGCCTGTGGGATGCGCAAATAAAAGATCCCTTGCTGTTAATCGGAAAGAGTAGCCCATGAAGTGGCGACAGCGGGTTTCCTCTCAAAATCTGTGTGGTCCGTAACCATATGTCTGACGCCATATAACCGTAAATAACTACTCAAAAGAATTTAAGGGTCAGACGATATTTTCGACATTATTTTCTGAATGTCAATTATATTAGCTAGACCATAATGTCACGCATGGTATTGTTCCATTTTGACGAAAGTGGGTCTAAGCAACCCATAAATGAATTAAAATCCACTGTCATTGACACTGTCGACTAGTTCTAATGGCGAAAACATGCTTACATTTGCACGTAAATTAGGGCGAAAGCGAAAGGTCTGCTAAGTGCCCATAACTTGCTTTTTCACAAAGCGCTTCATTTGCACGCTTTGCACGTGTATTCCATGTTCCCAATGCTGAATTTCCGTATAATTGGAGCTTGCGTTCGTGTACGGTGCACACTCCAAATTCGACAATGGTACGACTTCAACTGACTATCGAAGATCGAGGAAGGGCTATTGCTTGGCTTCAGGATGGCAATACGCAAAGAAATGTTGCTCTGAAACTTGGTGTCAGTCAGAGTGTCGTTGGCCGACTGTGGCAACGGTACCAAGCAACGAATTCTGTTCGAAATCGTCCACGTTCGGGAAGACCCCGAAGCACTACAAATAGAGAGGACCGCTACATCACCAATATGGCTCTACGTCAACGCACAACCACTGCACGCCGATTACGTGACAATCTGCGGACTGCGACTGGAACTCGAGTGTTTGATCAAACCATACGCAATCGTCTGAGAGCCAATAATCTACGCTGCCGTCGCCAGGCTGTTTGACCACCACTCCTACCACGTCACAGAACGGCCAGACGTCACTGGTGCACGCTTCATCTGCGGTGGCAACGTGTTCAGTGGGGTCAAGTGATGTTCACTGATGAGTCCAGGTTTAGTCTCCAGTTCAACGACGGTCGGGTTCGTGTCTACAGACGTCCTGGAGAGCGCTTCGCTGACGTTAACGTTAGACAACGTCACCGGTTCGGTGGTGGCAGCGTCATGGTGTGGGTCGGCATCTCTATCCACCACAGAACCCTCCTCTATGTGGTGGATGGCAATCTGAATGGAATCCGCTATCTGAATGAGATTATCCGGCCGTTGGTTCTCCCAGGCCTTCAGCAGATTGGCGGCGGGGCAGTTCTGCAGGATGACAATGCCAGACCCCACCGCGCCAGGATGGTAACGGACTTTCTCAGACAACAAGGTATCGCCAGGATGGATTGGCCAGCATATTCGCCTGACTTGGCCCCAATAGAGAACGCCTGGGACGAATTAGGCAGGAGAGTTCGGGATAACCATGCCCCTCCGGCCAACCTTCATGATCTGGGTCAACTTCTTATGGCAGAGTGGCAGGCCATTCCCCAAGAGTTCTTCAGACGTTTGATCAACAGCATGAGGCAACTATGTGTCGAGTGTATTCGCGCCAGGGGTGGATTCACACACTATTAAACGAATGTTCTAATGTGTAAAATCCATGTTTGACAACCTTCAACTTTGACAGCATGTCATGTGACTTTCTTGTATACAGTGACGTTTATTTGTGGGTTTTTGTAAATATGGAACAATAAATTAAATTTTTGGTGTAGTTTACATCATCAATCTAATACACTCTGAAACTTATTTGGTTATAAATTTTTTACCCTTAAATTCTTTTGAGTAGTATATACATACAAAGTCAAAAGCTCAGCAATAACTGAAACACACGTGAAAGTGCCATCAGATCGATATGGTGAGGTATGGTTAAAATTAAAGTTTGTTTTGCTTAACGACACCATTAAAGCGCATTAATACTGGATGTTAAACATTTGGTAATTTTGACATATAATCTTAGAGGAGAAACCCGCTACATGTTTCGATTAGCAGCAAGGGATCTTTTATATGTACCATCCCACAGACAGGATAGCACATACCACGGCCTTTGATGTATCAGTCGTGGTGCAATGGCTGGAGCGAGAAATAGACCAATGGGCCCATTAACGAGGATCGATCCCAAACCGACCGCGCATCAAGCGAGCGCTTTACCACTGGGCTACGTCTCGCCCCTTAATCTTAAGAGAGGAAACCTGCTACGTTTTATAGAGACAGAAAGAACAGGCACGTTGCAGGGATTTTATCATTTATGCAGGGGATGGTCTAGACATTGGTTGTCGAAATTTATAGGGGGGGTCAAGTCATGCTCCCCATGAAAATATATTGAAATAAAAAAAATATATATATATATTTGAACTCTGGGGCGTCGACTCCCAAAATCCTCCCTCTGCATATGTGCCTGGAGTAAGAATAAAAACGAAACCTCCCAAACAAACGTTTCCTCTTAGTCTATTTTATAGTAGGATATTTATTAAATTAAAATGCTGACACTTTAATGTCGTTTAATTTTCTAGAATATTAATTTCTGCATATCTTATGTGTATTTTGCTAGTTCAGTGTTTTTTAACAGTCCCAAACAATATTTTCATAACGATAACATTAGCGCGCGCTATTTCTTCAACCGGTCTCGCTTGGGCAGTGGTTAAGCATTGGACTACAGGCTGGTAGGTACAGGGTTCGTATCCCGGTACCGGCTCCAACCCAGAGCGAGTTCTTAAGGGCTCAATGGGTAGGTGTAAGGCGACTACACCCTCTTCTCACTAACCAGTAACCAACTAACAACTAACCCACTGTCCTGGACAGACAGTCCAGATAGCTGACAGCGTGCTTGAACCTTAATTGGATATAAGCACGAAAATAAGTTGAAATGAAATATGTGTTCTTCAAACTATAATATTCGTTAAATTATAATAGTAATAAGAATTGTGGTTTAGTCGTAGATTTACATTTACGTGCGAAACTAGGCTTACGATGTTTTTTGAAACTGGGCTGTAGGACTGTTGAAATAAAATTTGAAACAGGTTTTTTGCATATTCTAATACCACTGACAATAGTAATAGTTTCGTATTAAATTGAAATATATTTAATGCATCCATTGATTTTCACTCGTTTACGCATTCCGCTATATATTGCAATACTTAGGCCTATACATTACACATTCGTATATCGTAATTGTATTGCAGTGAAAGAAATATTTTGTTATCGACGTCAGCAAAAATTAATTAACGATTATACAAATAGTTTCCGGTTATCAGGCGCGGATTTAGTGGGGGGCCCAAGGGGCCCGCCCCCCCCCCCCTATTTTTGGGGTCAAGTTATTATATTTTTTTAACTATAGCATACACTAGAGTGGAATTACACAAAAATGCACTTATTTCCCAAGTCTTTAAATTACATTTTGTTCATGAAAATCGTCTTAAAGGGACATTCCTGAGTTTGCTGCAATTTTTAAGATGGTATCGACCAACAGAGACTTTTTAATGATTGTAATTACATAACAAATATATGTTTCTGCATAAAATGTTACTGACTGTATATTAAACATGTTTCTGACTGCTTTAATATATTACTGAAACAAGTGTTTCGATATTTCTTCCCATTTACCGGCAGCCGCAGTCAACGGAAAACCAGCCTAATATGGGAAGGAGAGATGACCACTTTAACTTTAAAAAAAAGAAGAGACCAGAGTTTATGAAATTTTGAAGATAAGAAAAACAGTATGACAATATCAAAAACATACGTTAATATAGCTATTTTGTTACTCAGATGCGAGGAAATCGCGTTTCAGGCCACTTAAATTTCAAAATTTCGCGGGGGAGCATGCCCCCTGATCCCCCTAGAAATCTCGAGCGCTTCACGCCCTCGGCCCCCCCCCCTATTTAAAAATGCTGGATCCGCGCCTGGTTATTTATTGGTATGTAGGCCTAGTCATATATGTAACAGCTGTAATTATCAAATCGAGTATATTTACCGAGATAGATTCTAAATCGAAACATGTTGTAAGCATATTGTAACTTTCTACTTCAGCCTTTTGTGCTGGGATTTTTTATAATGAATGCTTTTGTAAATGCACATTCTTTTCTGTCATCTCTATTTTACTGGGCAGGAAGTTCGCAAACCTGCGTCATAATAGTGGTTCAATAGACGCGATAGCTGCCTTCTGTAGCCAGCTGTTGTTTCCATGGCAACATGTGTTCGTGGTGGGCTGTATTTTAGCACACCTTTAATTCGTGTATCAGCTTTCACGGCCACCGGATCGATACGCAAGTCGACGAATGTCGTGTATCTTTTTCACCATCTTCAGACTTTGTTACATATCGTGTGTCCGTAAAGAAATATTTTGGGGTTTAGTTTGTGGTGGTGGTGGTGGTGGTGGGGTTATTTTTGTTGCCGTGGTATGTGTGTGTGTGTGTGTGTGTGCGCGCGCGTGGGTGGGTTGTGTTTTGTGATTTTGTTTTGATTTATATATGCATGTCGCCACAATCGCCAGTTACGATAAAGGGCGGGACGTAGCCCCAGTGGTAAAGCGTTCGCTTGATGCACGGTCGGTCTAGGATCGATCCCGTCAGTGGACCGATTGGACTATTTCTCGCTCCAGCCAGTGTACCACGACTGGTACATCAAAGACCGTGGTATGTGCAATCCTGTCTATGGGATGGTGCATATAAAAGATCCCATGCTGTTAATCGAAAAGAGTAGCCCATGAAGTGGCGACAGCGGGTTTCCTCCTTCAATATCTGTGTGGTCCTTAACCATATGTCCGACGCCATGACCGTAAATAAAATGTGTTGAGTGCGTCGTTAAAATAAACCATTTCCATTTCATTTCCAATTGCGATAAAAAAAAAAAAAAAAAAAATGGCGTCAAAATAATCAATGTGGCGAATGTAAGGTGGCGGGTTTTTTTTGGTGTTTTTTTTTTTAAATAATAAAAAAATAAAATAATAAATACGAGCTCAGTTTTAGGTATCCAGTAACAAAGAATAACTTCAACCCTTATGTAAATCTTTTGTTCTGTCTGGCCACGTTATCGAATCTCCGATTTGAGAAATAATGCATGAATTCGTTTTATTGTC
Organism: Gigantopelta aegis; assembly: GCF_016097555.1. Classification (NCBI taxonomy): domain Eukaryota; kingdom Metazoa; phylum Mollusca; class Gastropoda; order Neomphalida; family Peltospiridae; genus Gigantopelta; species Gigantopelta aegis. The sequence goes on from NC_054704.1 coordinate 71,452,970, forward strand.
CTTTGTTTATTGCTACATGTAGATTTCTGTTCATTGTTATATAAACGTAATCCAGCACCAGACACCCGAGCATATGGCACATTGCATATTGTCAGAACGCTTGATACCACATTCGTTTGGCTGCTTGTCCTTTGTGTATTGCTACATGTAGATTTCTGTTCATTGTTATATAAACGTAATCCAGCACCAGACACCCGAGAATATGGCACATTGCATATTGTCAGAACGCTTGAAACCACATTCGTTTGGCTGCTTGTCCTTTTATTTAAAAAAAGGAAATGGTTTATTTGACGACGCACTCAACACATTTTATTTATGGTTATATGGCGTTTGATATATGGATTAAGGACCACACAGATATTGAGAGAGGAAACCGCTGTCGCCACTTCATGGGTTACTCTTTTCGATTAGCAGCAAGGAATCTTTTTATATGCACCATCCCAGACAGGGTAGTACATACTACGGCCTTTGATATGCAAGTCGTGGTGCACTGGCTGGAACGAGAAATAGCCCAATGGGCCCACCGACGGGGATCGATCCCAGACCGACCGCGCATTGAGCGAGCGCTTTACCACTGGGCTACACTGAAGACAGATGCAAGGTACACATGGGCGGATCCAGGAAATATTTTTAGGGGGGACCAAAAAAGAAGGGCACATTGACTCGTCAAAAGGGCACCTTACTACAAGTTTTGATATTTACAATTAATATGAATTCCTACAGTTCTACGTCATAATATACTAGCAATAATGAAGTAAATTGGCGTCACTCGCGTTAGAACCTCAATGGGGCCCCATTGAGACTCAATAACACAGACACATATCTGCAAGCTTGCGCATGTACACGAAAATCTTGATTTCATTTATCTACAATATAATTATTGTTTACTTAAAAAAAAAAAAATTCTACAAACAAAAAGGGCACTTGGACATTTTGAGGGCACTTGAACAATTTTTTTGGGGGGGGGGGACGCGTCCCCCTGGTCCCCCCCCTGGATCCGCCCATGGGTACATATTGAATGCATGTTCTTGTCAATGGCCGTGTATTTCTATTAGTCATAATGCTTGTAGTAGATCAAACTTCACCACTGGGCTACGTCTCGCCCCCGTCCTTTTATTAATGACTCCCGACTTTAAAAAGAAAAAAAAGATATGTTACAACTAATGTTTTACTCTTTAATATAGACCATCTCAAGATTAAGAATCAGATATAGCCCAGTTTAGTGTATGTATATAAAGTACCTGCGGTTTGTAAATGTGTAACATTGTATGCGAGTCTTTTGTACTGGGCGTGTTGTATAAAATATTGATTGGGGTTACATAAAACTGGCCCTTTTAAGGGCCCTATGGGCAACCTAAGGAGACACCACAGCATCATACTACTCTCGATTCACTAATGTCAAAACCTATATTAGCTCCGGAACTTTTTTTGACCGACCGTTCAAAATTGCGCCCAAATTCCTCAAACAAACTTGCGTGCGCTACAACAGCTTGCTCTGAATGTACACGTAAAGCCCTATGACCTGACCTGACCTACATAAAATTAAAACAAAATTCAATCGATGGTAGCATGAACTTGGGAGGGGGGGGGGGGGGGTATGTGTATTTAAGTTTAATTATTAAGTATTTAAGATATTTAAGTATTTAAAAATATTGATTGATATTTGAGGTAAAAAAAAAAGAAATGTTTTATTTAACGACGCACTCAACACATTTTATTTACGGTTATATGGCGCCAGACATATGGTCAAGGACCACACAGATTTTGAGAGGAAACCCGCTGTCGCCACTACATTGGCTACTCTTTCCGATTAGCAGCAAGGGATCTTTTATTTGCGCTTCCCACAGGCAGGATAGCACAAACCACGACCTTTGTTGAACCAGTTATGGATCACTGGTTGGTGCAAATGGTTTACACCTACCCATTGAGCCTTTCGGAGCACTCACTCAGGGTTTGGAGTCGGTATCTGGATTAAAAATCCCATGCCTCGACTGAGATCCGAACCCAGTACCTACCAGCCTGTAGACCGATGGCCTAACCACGACGCCACCGAGGCCGGTAGCCCAGTGGTAAAGCGCTCGCTTGATGCGCGGTCGGTTTAATAATCGATACCCGTCGGTGGGATGGTGCATATAAAAGATCCTTGCTGCTAATCGAAACATGTAGCGGGTTTCTTCGCTAAGATTATATGTAAAAATTACAAAATGTTTAACATCCAGTAGCCGATGATTAATAAACCAATGTGCTCTAGTGGTGTCGTTAAGCAAAACAAGCTTTAACTTAAATATGTCAGACGCCATATAACCGTAAATAAAATGTGTTGAGTGCGTCATTAATTAAAACATTTCCTTCTTCCACTGGGCTGTCAGGATTACAAACAGCAAATAGTTGACGATTAATAAACCAATGTGCTCTGGTGGTGTCGTTAACCAAAACAGACTAACTCTTAAAAAAAATGATTGAATGTTTTAATTATTTTTATTACAATATATACACTTGAACAGATCTAAATATTAATGTTATGAATTGTTATTACTTGTTTTAATAGTCACGACACACACACACACACGACTCAATTTCACCAGATTCAATTTCACCAATGTAAAATATTGCGTAACTTCTACTGGTAGAAGGAATGTTTATAAATGTAAACAGATTGTAACTAATGCGCACTGACGGCCCAAAACCACAACATACATGCTTGTATATCGATTCGTGATATGTCAAAATAGTTGAAGGCTTTTGGGAATGCTGCCGGCGAACAATTATACATTAAACAGTTTTTTCCGTGAAAAGAATGTAAACACCGATCCCGCCAAAAATGGCAGAAGAAAAATTTCCAGACCTCGTCAAAAGTCGGATGGAAATTTACAACGTTTCCGACTAACGTGAAAGAACCAATCCTCTGATGAATTTGTTATATGCTAATGGTAGAATCCACTGCGGCAACAGAGGGCGCAAGTATAGTCCGTTTCATTATTTCCAGTATCGCGGTTTCTCGGAACATACGCCGCGCTATCTATCTACTAACACCAAAAGAATTCAGAAAATTATTTCCAAAAATGAAACCGCAGAATAATATTAGAATATCAATAACATTATTAAGAAGAGGATTTAGCTTCCCACCTCACCCTACCCCACTTAAAAAAACGGGTAAAAAATTAAAAAATCAAGTAGGCCTTATTGTCATTGCCAGGATCTCATATTTGGAAAGGTACTCACATTGTGGGGTGGGGTGGTGGGGGACTCCCACACTAGCGTGTTATATACACGCCATAGCCCACCCCGCCCGGAGAGACGTATTAGGCTCTAGTTACATACATCGCAAGCATATGATCGGTTCTTGTGGTATTATTCATTCACCGGACCCATTCATCTCAACATAACAGACAAAACGAAAATACCCCCGCTCCAAATACCCCGTTTGCTACCATGTATGTAGGCCCAACAATTTAAATTGTTAAATTAGGACAACCCCACTCCACCCAACACTCATCTGTTTATGTATTTATTTATTTATTTATTTATAATTTGTAGAGATAAATCCTGCTTACGAGTTTTCTGACTGATACAAGAGACATACGTATTCATAAGTGCAAGGGAAGGGAGATAAGTAGGTTTTCAAGCGACTGCTCAAATAAATAAAGTTTGTTTTGTTTAACGACACCACTAAAGCACGCTCAAATAAATAAAACAAATAAAATAAAATAGACATACATACACACACGTATACACACACAAACACTACATTACATACATACATACATAATACATACATACACAGATATGCATGCATACATACGTGCATAAATAAATACATACATACATACATACATACATACATACATGCATACATACATAAATGCATGCACGCACGCACACACACACACACGCAGGCACGCACTCACGCATGCATCCATACATACAAATAAAATGAAATAAAATAACTAGGTGATAACCAAGTAAATAAAATAAAATAAAATAATCGATTTTCACCCCAAATAAACAGATGACCCTGTCTTAACGATCACAAAATCACGGTTCTTCTAGAATTACCAATATAAAACTTACGATGTTTTTTCCACTAGGCCCAATATTTGAAATGTCTTTGTGTACAGTGGCGTAGGCTGGAGATAATGTCCCGGAAGTTCGTCCGCACCCTCCGTTGAGGCTAAAACAAGTTTTATAGTACAATATTTCATTTCATTTCAACTTATTTTTGTGCTTATATCCAGTTAATGTTCAAGCACGCTGTCCTGGGCACACACCTCAGCTATCTGGGCTGTCTATCCAGGACAGTGAGTTACTTGTTAGTGGTTGCTGAGAGAGAAGAGTGTATAGTGGTCTTACACCTACCCACCGAGTCGTTAAAACTCGCTCTGGGTGGGAGACGGTACCGGGTTGCGAACCTAGTACCTACCAGCCTTATGTCCGATTGCATAACCACAACACCACCGAGTCCGGTAGTACAATATTAGCAGTGGCGTAGGCAGGGGGCCATGCTCCCAATAAAACTTCTTCTTTTTAAAAAAAAACCCTATTAAATTTGATAAAATCAAACAGTGTGGATTGTCCCCTCCCCCAATATAGGATGCCCCCAATGTAAAATCCTGGCTACACCAGTAAATATTAGGCTTATCATATAGGTGTCCAGGGAATGTACACAAAAGGGCAGACACAAAAGGGTCCGCAAGATTCATGTTCTACCCTCCTACAGACCCAGACCACACTACGCCCCTGGTGTGTGTGTGTGTGTGTGTGTGTGTGTGTGTGTGTGTGCGTGCGCGTGTGTGTGCGTGTGGTGTGTCTGTGTGTATGTGTGTGTGTGTGTGTGTGGATTTGTTATTTTTAGTTTATAAATAAATGTTATGAAAAAAGTAAATGATTTTGATCTAAAGTAGGTAGGCACAGGCCAGATAATAACACATTGAAAAAAAGAAAAAAAAAGAAGAAAATGAATGACAAAAGACGAAGACGAAGATGAAGATGAAGAAGATAAAGAAGACGAAAAAGAAAAGAAAAATATATGCAGTAAGCGCTATTTTGCATCATTTAAGTTCCAAATGTAAATATGCCGGACAGAGTTGCCTCCCCTATGTAAAATCAAAGTAATTCGTTAAAGATAAAACTGCTTTAAATTAAAACTACGTTGTTTGACAGTTGGTATGAGTTTAAAACTTTTTATAAATTATTTAACTTTATTCATTATTATAAAGGGATACATGTCAATTCATCGATTCCATTTTGAAGCAAGCGGACTGTAAACGCATTGTTCCGAGACATTTCAAGAGGGGAAATGGGTATCATAAATATTTCCGATTTTACCAATATGTAGCCTCTAAAGTGCAGGGCGATATCGTTTTTAGAAATGTTAATATGTAGGTTAAACATTCCTGCACGTTTTTTTTAAAGATCCAGTGATATGCATTAATGAAACACAATCTTCTGTCATCATGGTTATCAGTAAGTGTGCAACACCTATCATCAAAAGTAAGAGCGCTGCTTTTCCGCGACCAAAACAACACACACACACACCGCCCCCTCCAAAACCCCCAAACAGACAAACAAAAATCCCACAAAAAACTCCAACAACAACAAACGAAAACAAAAACAACAAAAAACCCAAACAACAAAACCGGATGGATATGCGAAGGTGTGCACCCTCAAAGAAATTCTTGACAGAAAACCCAAATGTGTCATATTTCAACGAAGTATATTTTGCAATTAGCATGTGTCACATATCACAGGGCCGGTGGTACACTAAAAGTAAGGCCAGTTTACAGATGTGTGATACACTAAACACAATATGTTACATTTCACACAAGAATTGTACACTAAAAATGATATATCAGGTTTCAAAACAAATAAAACATTTTACATTAAAGAAAGATGCATTAAAAGAAACGAGTTTTATTTCATCGAAGGGAGGTACACTACATGTAAATTTTAATGTCACATTTCATAGAAGTCTGTGAAACTAAATACTATGTAATTTTCAGCAGCTGGCGGTACTCTAAAATAATGTATATATATTTTTGTTTTACAAAAGGCTGACACAGTAAAAATAACATGTCACATTCCACAAAAATGAGGTGCATTAATTGATATAATATACTAAATTTTATTTTATATCTCACCGAATGGTGATATACTCCTTTCTCACGGTATCGCGGGTTCCACGGTATCGCGGTATTTATATTTTTCGTAGTTTAGCACGCACAAATCCGCCTGATAACAAATTTAATTATATAAACACGTTGACAGATGGTACTCTGTCATCTATGTGAAGAAATTTGAAATGATTTCAAATTGTTTTAAAAATTATAAATGTTTTACCGATTCCTCACAGAGTTACTAATATTCTGATTTTTGTGACACCCGTAAGCTTACAAAAATCCCCAGTTACTGCAATGCAAATTTAAAACGTTATTGCTTGTGATACAAGACTATTGTCTGGTCGTTGACAATCAAAATGTGGCTACGTACATGTATGGTGGCGTGTTTACCATTTTGAGAATGCAACCGAAGTAGGCCTAGAAATATATCGGGAAATTTAAGGGTCCAAAATATACTTTTAAAAACCTGAAAATGTCATTACACTTTGTCGCGACAATCAAATTATGCGAGAGGCTGTTGTACTTTTGTAAAATGGGCAGAATATAACTTATTGTCTTAAGTGGACACATCTCAGCCCCGATATTTTGATCATACGTTCGAGTGATAAGGCACAGACGAGGTTTTAAATGCGCTCTCTGTTTTACATAGAAATAAACTGGTTTTCTTAGGGAAACTGTAGACATGTAGCTGAATTGAACAGACGAAAGGTTTCAACCGAATTTTAGGATCTTTTTTGTGTTCAAAATTTTGTCTCTTCAATTTTAATGTAAATTTGAGAATAAAAACCACATATTTAAAAATTCAGGTGAATTGTATACCATGTTTTGGAGTTGCCGCGATATCATGAAAAGCACGTCGAAAAACTCTGCAACGGTAGGGCACACTTCCGCCAGTAATATTTATTTACAAACAGAATTTATATGCAAATATATGACGTGTAGAACATTGAAATATGAGGTAAAATCCAACAAAAGTATATTTACCGTATGATTGTAGGTATATTATTTTATTTCTGCACTATCATTAAGTACCGCGATACCGTGAGACCCCAGTATACAATAAAATAATGTAACATTTAGCAGAAGTCTAACACATTAATTTAAACAACATGTCACATTCCACAGAAGGGATGTGCATTAAATGTAATGTCACATTTCATAGAAGTCTGATATAATATACTAAATTTTATTTCATATCTCACAGAATGGTGATACAATAAAATCATGTAACATTTCGCAGATCTCTAACACAGTAATTTAAACAACATGTCACATTTCACAGAAGGGAGGTGCATTAAATGTAATGCCACATGATATAGTTGTCTGACATAATACACTAAATGTTATGTGTCATATCTCACCGACGTGCAATATACTAAAATGATACATTTCACAGAAGTCTCACACTGTAAAAGAAACACGTCGCATTTCACAGAAGGGAGGTGCATTGAATATAATGTCACATTTGATAGAAGTCTGATATAATACACTAACTGTTATTTCATATTTCTTCGAGTGGTGGTACACCAAACTGATGTTACATTTCACAGAAGTCTAACGCAGTAATTTAAACAACATGTCACAGTACATCGAAAGCAGACGAACTGCGTGTGATGTCACAGTTCAGTCACGTCTGATACACTAAATGTTAGTAGCATTTCTTATTAACTGCTGATACACTAAACTAATGTTACATTTCAGAGAAGTCTAACAGTAAAAGCAACATATCACATTACACAGAAGACAGATGCAATACATGTAATATCACATTTCATAGAAGTCTTTAATATTCACTAAATATATCTGTCATTTCTTACTGAAATAATGATACATTTCACACAAATCTAACATGGTAAAAGCAACATGTCACTAAATGCAGTGTCACATTTCACTGAAGTATGATACACTAAATGCAACATGTCACAATTCACAGAATGGTGTATTGTATTTTACGTAGCTATATACGTGTACTTTTAGGCGGTGGTTATAGGAAATGTGCTCCACAGCCGACGGTACACCAGCGTGTCCATATAATATCTCTCCACCATAATCTTGTACATATCCTGTATATATTTATTATTTTGTTGTACATTGTATTATGCTGATAAATTGTACAAATTTAAAGCAATAAAGAACTTGAATTTGAATAAAATAACTGTCCATATCATAAGAGGCCACACCTCTTACACTTCAATATCTTTTCATGCTGTGTTGAAACGAACACTGCTTTACAATCATGTGAGATATGATTTAGGTTGAAAAGTTCTTGCCGTCGTCATCATTGTACGCAGAAGATACGGTTTGTTGTGACATCACACGAGGAACTGGTCTGCAGTGACGCAATTTCGATATCATTCGCGCTATGATAACAATAATCATTTCAATGATCTCGGTCAAGGAAAGAATACTTGCTCCGAGAAACAGTCCCATGTGGCCGCCGAGAGTTCCTGAAAAAAGGAATAACAATTGATATGTGGTACTTAAACTTTTTATCTAAACTGTACTATTGTCACATCTTCTAAAGAAACTATAGCAAATATATTTCACATGCAACAAACTACGTTTTGGATTAATCCAATGATTAATGAATGTGCTCTAGTGGTGTCGTGAAACAAAACAAACTTTAACTGCCTGTCTTTCTGTCTGTCTCTCTCTCTCTCTCTCTCTCTCTCTCTCTCTCTCTCTCTCTCTCTCTCACACATTCATTCATTCTGTCTGTTGCTGTCGCCGTCTCTCTGTCTCTGTCTCTGTCTGTCTGTCTGTCTGTCTCTCTCTCTCTCTCTCTCTCTCTCTCTGTGTGTGTCTCTCTCTCTCTCTGATAGTAATCGCTAATGGAAGTTAATAATGTTCAGCGATGTCAATTACAGTGGCGCGGAATGTTGTCAATATCATAACCGCGACCGTCGCAAGTTTGCAGCTGCTATAGCAACTATAGTTACGTCAGAAATGTGCTATAACAGTTTTCAATATATATATTTATTATATAACATTTAGTGAAATATCTTAAAATCAGTGAAATAAAAGTGTTATCAGTCACTCAGTGACTATAAGACATTTTAGAGTGAAAATTTGACTATTTCACTCTAAAATGTGTTATCGTCACTGTAGAAAGTGTTATCTTCACTGTAAAGAAAGCTGGAACTATTTTGCTGCTGGCATTTTAAAAATATGGGTAAATTGCTAAAAGTTATATAATAAATAGAAAATTTCATGTTTTATGTCAAATATGATTTGTATCCCATCTCGTGAAGTTTGCAATCATATCACATTCGTCGTGGATTATATATATATATATATATATATATATATATATATATATATATATATATAGAGAGAGAGAGAGAGAGAGAGAGAGAGAGAGAGAGAGAGAGAGAGAGAGAGAGAGATAGAGAGAGATAGATAGATACAATACATGAGTGGCCGTTAGATACCATTTATCTCACAACTGTATGTAATGAGCGAAAGCGAGTTTGATATGTTTTTAAACAACGAGGTTACATATCCTCAAAAACCAGGTTTAAGCAAATTTTAACATCTTTTTCGACTAAAAGTTACTTACAGCCGTTGCACTTGTAGCTAACGTACGCGTCACTGACCCATGATTGTCAAGTTAACTATACGTCACAATGTAATCGATTTCCATCGTGTAGTTTTTCATTGGATGTATGGCAGTGGTGACCTGGCCATCACCTAGGAGAAGCCAGTCGTATGTCTTAAAAGTGTTAACACACGCACATTGTGAAAATAACCATGTGTTATCGAAAATAACGCATGGTGTTCTCACCAACGAGTGTGTAAGAAAAAAATAAATATATATATATATATAAATGACCTTTGTAAAATATAGACCTACCTAAAATATCCAGATACGTCAGTTCCGGTTTCTGTACTATTTCAGTGTCCAGCAAATTTTCATAGAATATTCTCAATTCAATACTATTTCTGCTGAAAGATACAGATAATGAATGAAAGTAAAGTTTGTTTTATTTAACGACGCCACTGGAGCACATTGATTTTTTATCTTATCATCGGCTATTGGACGTCAAACATATGGTCATTCTGACACTGTGTTTTAGAGGAAACCCGCTGTCGCCACATAGGCTACTCTTTTTACGACAGGCAGCAAGGGATCTTTTATTTGCGCTTCCCACAGACAGGATAGCACAAACCATAGCCTTTGTTGAACCAGTTATGGATCACTGGTCGGTGCAAGTGGTTTACACCTACCCATTGAGCCTTGCGGAGCACTCACTCAGGGTTTGGAGTCGGTATCTGGATTAAAAATCCCATGCCTCGACTGGGATCCGAACCCAGTACCTACCAGCCTATAGACCGATGGCCTGCCACGACGCCACCGAGGCCGGTCCAGATAATGAATGAAGCCGATTCACGTAAACTAAGCACAAGTGTGTATTCTACGAAATCAAATTATACATAGACGACAGCAACAACATTTGCGGCTAAAGCTGCTATTTGCACTATCATGTAGTATCAGACCGATTCACGAACAAAATGTTTAAATACGCTGTACTGATAAAATAGAGAACGAATGAATCTGCTTTTAATGCACGTACACGGACACACTATACTGGAAATATTTAGTGAATTAGCTTGATTTATTTTCAGAGTCATGTTATATTGAAAACACACACACACATGGACACATGCACGCACGCATGCACATACACATACACACACACACGCACGCGCACACACACACACAACAAAATAACAAAAAACCACAACACAAACAAACAAACAAACAAATAAACCAACCTGAATGACTGAATGAATCAGGAGGACTTTGTATTTTCATGTTTACCATCTAGCGCATTCAGAAGGTACTTTGATTAATTAATCATCGGCTACTGGCTATTGATAATATGATAAATAGTTTTCAAAGGAAAACTACTATAGTTTTTCATTAGCAGAGATGCTATACATGCACTTTCCCACCAACAGTCGTAGATCACTAATTGGGACAGGGGAAACTCAAAATGGTTCCATCAAGAGGATTTGATCCTATGACCCAAGCAACGCAGGGGGCGCACTAGCAAGTAAGATGTCCCCAGAGGCAGGAAACAAGTCGATATTACATAGATTTTGGGTTGGGATCGTGGGGCTGGGGAGAGTTACCCTCCGGTGAATGGCCTGAACAAATTATTGCTTTGTCTGCGAGATACAAAGTGTTGGTTATCGATGACTTAAAAATACATACCTTTCATTTATTATTTAAAAAAAAGAATTGTTTGCTTTCTTTAACGACACCACTAGAGTAGATAGATTTATTAATCATCGGCTATTGGATGTGAATCATTTGGCAATTCTGACATAGTCTTAGAGAGGAAACTCGCTACAAGGTTCCATTAGTAGCAAGGGATCCTTTATATACACCATCCCACAGACAGGATAGCACATACCGGGCCCTTTGATATACCAGTCGTGGTGCACTGGCTGGGACGACAAATAGCCCAATGGGCCCACCGACGGGAAACCCAAACCGACCGCGCATCAAGTGAGCGCTTTGCCACTGGCTAAGTTCAGTCTACCGCTTGTCGCTAATGTTCGCTAGACTGATTTTCACGCTACACAGTAAACTGAATTACGACTTCAAGAATCAATCAAATAGTTCGCGAACGTCAGCGAAATGTTTTTCTGGCTAAACTTGGGGCAGGTCTACGTCCCGTCCACACACCCCCCCCCCCCCCCCTCCCAATTTATTATAAAGTTAATGCAATGAACGAGAACTTCAAAACTCCAGACCCCATGCTAGCGACATACAATTCCACCTCCAACATTAATTACTACGACTAGTCGATATGTCCAATGATTTTAGATAACGATGATGAATGTGTATGAATAATTTATGTTGGCGTGCATAAAAATGACAGTATCTGCAAAGGATTTCATTTACAAAAAAAAAAAAAAAAAAAAAAAAAAGGAGGAAAAACATGAGAAAGATTTATGATAGGGTAACACGCTGGTTGTAATAAACTGCCATCGTGACTCGTATATGAGTTACATTAATACCTCGTTTTAGCTCGACGAATAAAACAAGTTTCTGGCGTGTACATAATTTTCAAATATTATGATATGATGCCCATATAATTTTAATCAGTGAATGTATATCTTATGTTATGTGTACTGAACGTGCTACGAAACATTTCATTTTCTGTATGAAACCATTGTATTGTACATACAAATGTGTTAACAGGTGCCCGTAATGTATTAACACAGTGTAATTTTCATATGTGTGTTTTTGTTGTTGTTGTTGTTGTTGTTATTTTATTTATTTATTATTATTATTATATTTTGGCCGGAATGTCAAAAGAATAACAGAAGTCACAGGTTGGGTTGTAGGTTCTTAATTTCCTTTCCAACATGATAAATGTTTAACAACGTGGTAATACAGATACTATATATCTTAGCTCTTGGGTGAATGACACACAGGTCCCCCGATATAGTTGTTATTACGATTGAAAACCTCAATGAGTCCTACTGGAGTCTCCGTCTTTAAAGGGTAAATTATCCTTATTTCTAACACGCATACTAAACACGTATCCATGTAGTAATACACCGTTGTCATGGTGTACTTGTTACGACGCATGCAGTGCCGGATTTTGTAAGGGGGCAATTGCCCCGGGTCCCCCTGCCAGAGGGACCCCAAGACTAAGGATTTCCTTTATAAAAAATGTAATAATTATAAAATTAGTTAATTTTGTTTATTTGTCATGTACTTTAATTTCTATGTTGAGGGGCCCCTGCCCCGGGCCCCCCCAAGGTCTAAATCCGGCCCTGGACGCATGCAATACCCGTGACAACAGTTATACTACGTCGTGTCTTTGATTGCTCGTCACATATTTTAGTAGTGCTTGCCACTAATTGGTCTGGGGCGGGACGTAGCCCAGTGGTAAAGTGCTCGCCTGATGCGCGGTCAGTCTAGGATCGATCCCTGTCGAGTTCCAGCCAGTGCACCACGACTCGTGTATCAAAGGCAGTGGTATGTGCTATCCTGTCTGTGGGATGGTGCATATAAAAGATTCCTTGCTACTAATAGAAACATGTAGCGGGTTTCCTCTAAATCAATGTGCTCTAGTGGTGTCGTTAAACAAATCAAACTTTTAACTAATTGGTTAAGTAGAGACCACGACAGACATCAGATTACCAATTAACTAATTCTAATCAAATATATAAACCCTTTTGTTATAAAGTTGAAATTGTAGCACTGTGTCAGTATCATAAAGAATATAAATACTATACCTTGATTTTTTTTGGGGGAAAACTCCCTCCAACAACAACAAAATAAACAAAACACATCTTTGAATGACATCACGCGTAAACGTACGCAATCTTTTGCTATGACCCCACCCTCTACCGTGTAAATGCACTATTTAATTTTCGCCACACACAAGTCTGAGGAAATATTTATGAGAAGATATTTTTGTTTTACCCACCGAGAACACAGTTTAACCACGGTGGCTTCGTGTTCACGTGACAAAGCCTATACTTTGTAAAAAACCAAAACATGCTCCTTTTTTAAGAGAAGAGAAAATTAATGTAATTATTTTCAGAAAAAGATGGATTTAAAGATTAAAGGGACAGACCCTAGTTTCAACCCGTGAAAATTAACACTAAGTTTATTTAATCTACAAACCTGTAACACATTTGGATAAAGTTACAACTGAGTGAAACACGAGTCTGTGACTTTGACATGGTGAAATACCTTCGAAAAATAGACTAAAACTCGACTCCATAGCTGTTATTTCTCAGACGCACGTGCGTTTTTAAAAATATGATAAATGCATTTTGTGATATTAAAAAACCCAGGATGACCAAAAACACCCAGAATGTACGGAAATTGATAATCTAAACAATAAAATCTAAGTAAAGTATGATTTCAGTTGTCAAAAACGGCTATAATAGTCAAAAATATACCTTAGTGTTTAAAAACTAGGGTATGTCCCTTTAAAAACATTAAGTAATATATATATGTGTGACTGTTATTCATCGATAAATTCGCAAAAAAACCAAGAGACAAAATTCTTGTATAATTACAAACTTTCCACTCTTAGACGATTTACTCTATTCTGACTACCGGCCTCGGTGGCATCATGGTTAGGTCATCGGTCTATAGGCTGGTAGGTACTGGGTTCGGATCCCAGTCGAGGTATGGGAGTTTTAATCCAGATACCGACTCTAAACCCCGAGTGAGTGCTCCGCAAGTCTCAATGGGTAGGTGTAAACCACTTGCACCGACCAGTGATCCATAACTGGTTCAACAAAGGCCATGGTTTGTGCTATCCTGCCTGTGGGAAGCGCAAATAAAATATCCCTTGCTGCTAATCGGAAAGAGTAGCCCATGTAGTGGCGACAGCGGGTTTCCTCTCAAAATCTGTGTGGTCCTTAACCATATGTCTGACACCATATAACCGTAAATAAAATGTGTTGAGTTCGTCGTTAAATAAAACATTTTTTTTTTCTTTCTATTCTGACTGGACGATCTTTCTAAAAATCTGAATGTTAACCTTTGATAAAAATCACAAAATAACGTCAAATTGCGTCAGATGGGTCGTAAAATATCAGTTTTAACTTTGTGCAGGATTAGATTTGGCAAACCATTCATGAGAGTGGCAGTCCTCTTACAAAACGAAGTGGCAGCCATCGTAATGCAAAACACGTACCAGTGACTCACGGAAACAAATATGATGGAATTGACAGTTGTGGTGGCAGTACTCATGACGAGTGCAACCGGTGGTGCAGGATAGGCTTACTTTTCGCGAACACCTGATATCACCACAGTTCTGACAGTGATTCACGAGTATCGTCGTTAAATAAAACATTTCCTTCCTTCCTTTGATTCAAGAGTACATGTCATCACAGCTGTATTTATTCCAGTGAGCTCTATCCTGTGCTAGTTTTGATTTAGTAAACTAGTCTGATACTGGCAGTCCTCTTTGTTGAGATACACAGGGATGAAATCCCCATTAAAGGGTCTCATCAGAAATGGCTGTCTTCCTAAAGACAAAACGCAAGATAGAGATTCATGGAATCAACAACTATTTTGCCAAATGCCTTTCGACTGCATTATGCAGAGATATGACCGTGATCACGTAATCCATTTCAGATTTGTGAAAACATCCCTTTGACTCTGCCTCATGCAGAAATGCGATATTGAAAATGCTAATACTTTTGTCAGATTTTCAGATTTACCAGTACTCACCAGTTCCCTTGTACGACAACGTACTACGCAAATCTATTGTGTAGACCCCCACCCACCCCCTCCGTGATTGGTGTATATTCACGTACCTTAAGTAATCGGTTGAGTTCAAAAAGTTCTCTTTGACGAGACTGTAGGCGAGGAAATCAGAGGCGAAGTCTGCGTGGGAGAAGGTGGGGGTGTAGAGTACCTGATGACACGGTTCTGGGCAGCGGCAGTTCTCAAAGTCTGTCATTGTCAGGTTGGCTAAATGAACAAAGTTAAACCATTAAAACTCGTCAACGAATATAATTTCTCATAATATACATATTATAGACACACACACACACACACGTACGCACGCACACACGCACGCATACACACACACACACACACACACATACATATATTGGCTTTTTATGATGAAAATAAAGGGGCAGGTGGCAAAACGCTCGTCTGATGCACGGTCGGTCTACGATCGATCCCCGTCGGTGGGCATATTGAGCTATTTCTCTTTCTAGCTAGTAAATCACGACTGGTATATCAAAGACCGTGGTATGTGCTATCCTGTCTGTGGGATTGTACATATAAAATATACCCTTGCTACTAATGGAAAAAGAGTACCGGGTTTGCTCTCTAAGACTATATGTCAAAATTACCAATTGTTTGACATCCAATAGCCGATGATTTTTTAAAATAAAGGTGCTCTAGCGTTGGTGTCGTAAAATAAAACAAACTTTTTAACTATCTTAAAATTTGCAGTATCGTACTCATGTAATAATGCTTGAAACTAGTACCGTACAATATAATCAGTACTTCACGTGAATGACCTTTGGCGCTAATGGAATACCATTTTATCAGTGCTTATAGGTAGTACTAAACCAAATAAATTCCGGCTGGGTCAAAGTTCGAGGTGCACCCAATTTTTGATAGAGAAGTGAACACCACAAGTCCTATGACTGGTGATATATGTAAGTGTTTTGGTTGTAAATTTTTTTTAGTTTTATCTGGGCAAAAAATGTATGCAATTTTATTTGCTCTAGTACCACTGTGTCAAGTAGCCTTGTGCTTGAAACGTGTATGGGGTACCTATATAAAAAAAAGTACTCGAATTTTGTGCGCAACTAGGGTAGTCATAGACGCTACCCGTTTAATATTTCAGAAATGAGCAGCTTGACCCTTAAGTTTTTATGATTCAGTTTAAGAGTGAGGGGTGGTAGTATTTATATCCGTGGTGTTTATGTCGATTGATACGCTGCAGGTAGGAGTTTAGTCACATTGTCGTCTATGGAATTTGATTTGGTAGTAAACACCCTGTAAGGTCAAGGAATTATATAATACAACATTTTAAGGTTTGTGGATTTTGTAATATCTGATGTAGGTATGAAACCAATTTGCCTAATATGATAACAAATGAGATACCAACACTTATGTCAATACTTACCTTTTGCTTTTAGATAGCAGTGGATCGTTTCCTCAGCAGAACAGATGGTGTCGTTACCTAAAGAAGTAATAAAAAGTGGAAATCATTCGCAAAAAAATACCAATGGTACCTTGTGTGCATGTGCAGATATAGCGATGGTGATGTTAAGGGTTGACACTAAAACAAAGATAGCGATGGTGATGTTAAGGATTGACACTAAAACAAAAATAGCGATGGTGATGTTAAGGATTGACACTAAAACAAAAATAGCGATGGTGATGTGAAGGGTTGGCACTAAAACAAAGATAGCGATGGTGATGTGAAGGGTTGACACTAAAACAAAGATAGCGATGGTGATATGAAGGGTTGGCACTAAAACAAAGATAGCGATGGTGATGTGAAGGGTTGGCACTAAAACAAAGATAGCGATGGTCATGTTAAGGATTGACACTAAAACAAAGATAGCGATGGTGATGTTAAGGGTTGACACTAAAACAAAGATAGCGATGGTGATGTGAAGGGTTGACACTAAAACAAAGATAGCGATGGTGATGTGAAGGGTTGACACTAAAACAAAAATAGCGATGGTGATGTGCAGGGTTGACACTAAAACAAAGATAGCGATGGTGATGTTAAGGGTTGACACTAAAACAAAAATAGCGATGGTGATGTTAAGGATTGACACTAAAACAAAGATAGCGATGGTGATGTTAAGGATTGACACTAAAACAAAAATAGCGATGGTGATGTTAAGGGTTGACACTAAAACAAAGATAGCGATGGTGATGTGAAGGGTTGACACTAAAACAAAGATAGCGATGGTGATGTTAAGGATTGACACTAAAACAAAAATAGCGATGGTGATGTGAAGGGTTGACACTAAAACAAAGATAGCGATGGTGATGTGAAGGGTTGACACTAAAACAAAGATAGCGATGGTGATGTTAAGGATTGACACTAAAACAAAAATAGCGATGGTGATGTGAAGGGTTGACACTAAAACAAAGATAGCGATAGTGATGTGAAGGATTGACACTAAAACAAAGATAGCGATGGTGATGTGAAGGGTTGACACTAAAACAAAGATGACTGGATGTAGATGAAATAACACAATATAGAATAGAGAATATATTACGTCAACGGAGAGATAGCGAAAATGACTTGAGGATGTAGATGAAATGACACAGAGAGAACAACGATGACTTGATATAGAGATGGAGTAACTTTTGACAGAGAAATGTCGATGGTGACTTGATGATGTATATGAAATTATACTAACAGAGAGATAGTGATGAGAACTCGAGGTTGAAGATGGAATGATACTAACAGAGAGATGGTGATGCGGAGTTTAGGATGAAAATGAAATGACACTAACAGAGAGATAGTGATGAGGACTCGAGGATGAAGATGAAATGACACTAACAGAGAGATAGTGATGAGGACTCGAGGATGAAGATGAAATGACACTAACAGAGGGATAGTGATGAGGATTCGAGGATGAAGATGAAATGACACTAACAGAGAGATAGTGATGAGGACTCGAGGATGAAGATGAAATGACACTAACAGAGAGATAGTGATGAGAACTCGAGGATGGAGATTAAATGACACTAACAGAGAGATGGTGATGAGAACTTGAGGAAGAGGATGGAATGACACTAACAGAGAGATAGTGATGAGGAGTCGAGGATGAAGATGAAATGACACTAACAGAGAGATGGTGATGCGGAGTCGAAGATGAAGATGAAATGACACTAACAGAGAGATGGTGATGATGACTCGAGGATGAAGATGAAATGATACTAACAGAGAGATAGTGATGAGGACTCGAGGATGAAGATGAAATGACACTAACAGAGAGATAGTGATGATGACTCGACGATGAAGCTGAAATGATACTAACAGAGAGATAGCGATGATGACTCGAGGATGAAGATGAAATGACACTAACAGAGATAATGATGATGACTCGAGGATGAAGATGAAATGACACTAACAGAGCGATAACGATGATGACTCGATGATGAAGATGAAATGACACTAACAGAGAGATAGCGATGATGACTCGAGGATGAAGATGAAATGACACTAACAGAGAGATAGCGATGATGACTCGAGGATGAAGATGAAATGACTATAACAGAAAGATAGCGATGATGACTCGAGGATGAAGACGAAATGACTATAACAGAGAGATAGCGATGATGACTCGAGGATGAAGATGAAATGACACTAACAGAGAGATAGCGATGATGACTCGAGGATGAAGATGAAATGACTATAACAGAAAGATAGCGATGATGACTCGAGGATGAAGATGAAATGACTATAACAGAGAGATAGCGATAATGACTCGAGGATGAAGATGAAATGACACTAACAGAGAGATAGTGATGTTGACTCGAGGATGAAGATGAAATGACACTAACAGAGAGATAGTGATGATGACTCGAGGATGGATAATAAATGACACCAATAAAGAAAAGGGAAGATGACTCGAGGATGTAGATGAAATGACACTAACAGAGAGATAGTGATGAGGACTCGAGGATGAAGATGAAATGACACTAACAGAGAGATAGTGAGGAGAACTCGAGGATGGAGATTAAATGACACTAACAGAGAGATGGTGATGAGGACTCGAGGATGTAGATGAAATTGTACTAACAGAGAGATGGTGATGAGAACTTGAGGATGAGGATGGAATGACACTAACAGAGAGATAGTGATGAGGACTCGAGGATAAAGATGAAATGACACTAACAGAGAGATGGTGATGCGGAGTCGAGGATGAAGATGAAATGACACTAACAGAGAGATGGTGATGAGGACTCTAGGATGAAGATGAAATGATACTAACAGAGAGATAGTGATGAGGACTCGAGGATGAAGATGAAATGACACTAACAGAGAGATAGTGATGATAACTCGAGGATGAAGATGAAATGACACTAACAGAGAGATAGCGATAGTGACTCGAGGATGAAGATGAAATGACACTAACAAGGGAGATAATGATGATGACTCGAGGATGAAGATGAAATGACACTAACAGAGAGATAGTGATGAGGACTCGAGGATAAAGATGAAATGACACTGACAGAGAGATGGTGATGCGGAGTCCAGGATGAAGATGAAATGACACTAACAGAGAGATAGTGATGATGACTCGAGGATGAAGATGAAATGACACTAACAGAGAGATAGTGATGATAACTCGAGGATGAAGATGAAATGACACTAACAGAGAGATAGCGATAGTGACTCGAGGATGAAGATGAAATGACACTAACAGAGATATAATGATGATGACTCGAGGATGAAGATGAAATGACACTAACAGAGAGATAGCGATGATGACTCGAGGATGAAGATGAAATGACACTAACAGAGCGATAGCGATGATGACTCGAGGATTAAGATGAAATGACACTAACAGAGAGATAGCGATGATGACTCGAGGATGAAGATGAAATGACACTAACAGAGAGATAGCGATAGTGACTCGAGGATGAAGATGAAATGATACTAACAGAGAGATAGTGATGGTGACTCGAGAATGAAGATGAAATGACTATAACAGAAAGATAGCGATGATGACTCGAGGATGAAGATGAAATGACTATAACAGAGAGATGGCGATGATGACTCGAGGATGAAGATGAAATGACACTAACAGAGAGATAGTGATGATGACTCGAGGATGAAGATGAAATGACACTAACAGAGAGATAGTGATGATGACTCGAGGGTGAATAATAAATGACACCAATAAAGAAAAGGGAAGATGACTCGAGGATGTAGATGAAATGACACTAACAGAGAGATAGTGATGAGGACTCGAAGATGAAATGACACTAACAGAGAGATAGTGATTAGGATTCGAGGATGAAGATGAAATGACACTAACAGAGAGATAGTGATGAGGACTCGAGGATGAAGATGAAATGACACTAACAGAGAGATAGTGATGAGGACCCGAGGATGAAGATGAAATGACACTAACAGAGAGATAGTGATGAGAACTCGAGGATGGAGATTAAATGACACTAACAGAGAGATGGTGATGAGAACTTGAGGACGAAGATGGAATGACACTAACAGAGAAATAGCGATGATGACTCGAGGATGAAGATGAACTGATTATAACAGAGAGATAGCGATGATGACTCGAGGATGAAGATGAAATGATTATAACAGAGAGATAGCGATGGTGACTCGAGGATGAAGATGAAATGATTATAACAGAGAGATAGCGATGAGGACTCGAGGATGAAGATGAAATGATACTAACAGAGAGATAGCGATGATGATTCGAGGATGTAGATGAAATGACACTGACAGAGAGATAGCGATAATGACTCGAGGATGGATAATAAATGACATCAGTGAAAAAGGGAAGATTACTCGAGGATGTAGATGGAATGACACTAACAGAGAGATAGCGATGATCACTCGAGGATGAAAATGAAAAGACACTAACAGAGAGATAGTGATGATGACTCGAGGATGAATAATAAATTACACCAATAAAGAAAAGGAAGATGACTCGAGGATGTAGATGGAATGACACTAACAGAGAGATAGGGATGATGACTCGAGGATGGATAATAAATGACATCAATAAAAAAGGGACGATGACTCGAGGATGTAGATGGAACGACACTAACAGAGATAGTATTGATACATCGAGGATGGATATCAGCTAATAATACGAGGAAACAGCGATGATAATTCGAGGGTGGACATCAAAGAACAATAACAGATAGATAGCGATGATGACTTCGTACCCGGATCAAAGAAGATTCTGCAGCCACAACTCTCAACGATTATGTCTGTGAGACATTCTTGTATGCAGGCCAGCTTGGTGTAATTGTAGTCATGGAAACGAACAAGTGGCGTCTTGAATGACGGCGACATCGTATCAAGGCACACCGAGTTGCCAAACGCTTTGTATGGTGGTGGCAAAAGCGTTTTCTGTAAAAAAAAAAAAAGGAAAAAAAAGAAGAAGTTTTACTTCGTTATATTGCCTTTCCATACCTGCACAGAAAAGACAAGAACTACTAAAGTCTTTGCTATAACATCAATCAATGGTGAAATAAAATATTTTATGAATGAAGGCGAACTTTGTGACAAGAAGGGTCATGACCTGTTTTTCAACAGTCAATTTTCATTCTGTCGAACACTATGCTTTCTGCTTCAGTTTTTGTTTAGGCCATTCTCATTATATGCCGATAAAAAATATATATCATTCTGGCACAGTTGTTTCATCAGAGTTTTAACATTCAAGTATCTCTGAAGGCTTTCCAAAATTGTTTTGTGATACACATTTAGAGACTATTTCTCGATTTTGGAGCGGGATGTAGCTCAGTCGGTTGAGTGCTCTCTTGATGTGCCTGCGTCACAGGATCGATCCATTCAACTGACTGGGTTTTTTCTTGTTCCAACCATTGCACCACAACTGATAAAATGCCGTGGTATGTGCTTTCCTGTCTGTGGGAAAGTGCATATAAAAGATCCCTTGTTGGATTAGGAAAAATGTAGCAGGTTTTCTCTGATGACCAAGTCAGAATTACCAAATGTTTGACATTCAATAGCCGATGATTAATTAATCAATGTGTTCTAGTGGTGTCATAGAACAAAACAAACATTATCTTTATTTCTCGATTTGACATATCTTTGACTGAAATGATATCTTATGCGAAACCATGTTTTGACCTTGAACATAATTTTTATATTTTGGGTAAAAGTCTTGTACATAGCGTTCATCGCTTTGACGAAGTCAACGAATGTGACAACTAACTATAACCCGTGCTCAACGTTTGCAAATAAAATCAATGATTCATAATTGAAAAAAAGAAAGAAATGTTTTATTTAACGACGCACTCAACACATTTTATTTACGGTTATATGGCTTCAGACATATGGTTAAGGACCACACAGATTTTGAGAGAAAACCCGCTGTCGCCACTTCATGGCTACTCTTTCCGATTAGCAGCAAGGGATCTTTTATTTGCGCTTCCCACAGGCAGGATAGCATAAACCATGGCCTTTGTTGAACCATTTATGGATCACTGGTCGGTGCAAGTGGTTTAATCCTACCCATTGAGCCTTGCGGAGCACTCACTCAGGGTTTGGAGTCGGTATCTGGATTAAAAATCCCATGCCTCGACTGGGATCCGAACCCAGTACCTACCAGCCTGTTGACCGATGGCCTAACCACGACGCCACCGAGGCTGGTGATTCATGACTGAATGCCACTACAAGTGACAAAATGTCCACAGAGCTCTCTCTTATGAATTAATATGACTATATCGGCCAAATCAGTGTTAGGTATGGCAGTTCTTATAAAGACAAAGTAGGAAGAATGTACTGTCCTGAAAATAGCTGAAAACAACGGACTTGGCAATATTCACGTAGTTCTCTTTCTCTTTGTCCGTCTGTCTGTCTATCGGTCTCTCTGTCTTTATCTGCCCCCCCCCCCACCCGTCTCTCTCTCTCTCTCTCTCTCTCTCTCTCTCTCTCTCTCTCTCTCTCTCTCTCTCTCTCTCTCTCTATATATATATATATATATATATATATATATATCGTTCTGGAAATAGCTGTTCCCCTATAAACAATTTATTAGATGGCACGGTTTCGATGCTGCCAAAACATCCTGTGACTTGTACAGAGATGTGTCTTGTACAGGTATTAAATTCAGTGTGTTAAATAGTTTGTCGTCCAGAGTTCTAAACAACATCGATAGTTGGTGCCATTTGTTTTAGATATTTAAAATATGTAATCTTTCACAATGGTTGCATATAATGGAATCCTTTCCACAGTACCTACCGAAGATCGTCTTATTGCAATGGATGCTGACAGACCTGGTCCCACCCACAGTCCGTCTATCCCCGGAAACGTCATCTCTGATGGTTCGTGTAGAAGTACCTAAAACACACATCCACACATAAACATATATAATCATAGACACAAACCACCAAATGCCCTGTCTAAAACTAATGGCGAAAACGAGAAGATAATTTTATTACACGCACACGCACACACACACACACACATACATATATACACGCACACACAGATTGAGAAAGATATATAATATATATATATATATATATATGAGAGAGAGAGAGAGAGAGAGAGAGAGAGAGAGAGAGAGAGAGAGAGAGAGAGAGAGAGAGAGAGAGAGAGAGAGAGAGAGAGAGGGAGGGAGATGGGGAGGGAGGTTGGGGAGAAAGAGAGAGACGTGTAATGTCGCCCCAAATCACAGGATTTTTTTTCCTCCCCGATATTTAATATAGCAGCTAGACATTGTGTACATTACAAAGTCAGTCAGTCATCATCATCATCATCAGCAGCAGCAGCAGCAGCAACAACAACAACAGCATAATCATATTCAGTATCATCATCATCATCAGCACTATCATCATCAGCAGCATAATCATATTCATCATCATCATTATCAATATCATCATACCACCACCAACACCACCATCAACAACAACAACGAAACAACTACCTAACCTTGATTCCAGCCTGAAACGTTTTGGACAATGAGTACTGCTCCTGCTCAATATTCAGGATGACCCTCAAAGCTCCAGTTGGTCCTGCGTTTCTGCAGCTTCGCACATTGAACTTATCACCGTTAAATGTGTAACACACGCCAAATGCAGTGATGGTTGTGTTGAACACACTCGAACAGTTGACCTCTTGTGACCTCCAATAACAGGTCCGTATCAACTCATCAAGTCGATGAGCAGCGTCGATAGCGAACTCTCTGACGTCATCTCCAGCCATGTCGTCATCCATAGTTCTTATGGCAATGATATCGTCCAACTCACTCAGTGCAATAATGAGGTCCCTGATGATGGTTTTGTTTGGTACCCGGTCTTTATAGAACTGGTTTAGGTTGCAGATTGTGATGGCTGGGAAATTTAGGTTATCGGAGAATTTCGCCTGCAGTTCTGTGATAGTTGGTCGTGTAGCTAAACGACTGAGTTGCTGGAATACCATCACGCCCAGAGCTACTGCCATCCCGAGTAAGAGAATCAGCCAGACTAACCTGTAAGCAATGGAATCTCAATAATGTACATCATCTGACTTATCAGTTGTTAAAGTAATAGGTATGAACACTTTGTTACAGTGTGCGATAATTTATTGGATTTAAAACAAAGTCTAGATACAATTAATCTAAATGGCTAACTGACGCAATAACAACAAAATCAGCAGAAACAGAAGGAACAGTAGCTACTATACAAATATTAGGAATCTATTTATTAACCCTTTATGCTTCCCTCTGGGTCTCTTGAAGATTACAATTGGTGTTTGTCACATATTACCCAATCAGACAATCTGATGATGTAGCTATGGTTACCGTCAACTTACTTCCGGTGGCTGTAGATTTTCGGTCCTCTCAGCTGGGCAACACCGTGGATGGTGGCGTGGTTGCTGTACTCTATGAGAACCTCTCGCACCCCGTCCGTTGCCACGGACACCAGAGACGGGCTTCTGGCATCTTTGCTTCTATTTTCCAACTCCATCTTAGTACTTTGATACAATGACATTTCTATACACCATCCGTCCGTGTCTATTACCCTGTTAGAAACTTCTATAAACAAGTAACCAGGACTTTTGTTTTTACCGTCCGTCTCTGTTACCTTGCTTGAAACTTCTATATACCAGTAACCAGGACTTTTGTTTTTACCGTCCGTCTGTGTTAGCTTGCTGGAAACTTCTATATACCAGTAACGAGGATTTTTGTTTTACCGTCCGTCTTTGGTACCTTGCTGGAAACTTCTGTATATCAAGCCTTATTTTACGGTCCGCCTCTGTTACCTTGCTGGAAACTTCTATAAACAAGTAACCAGGATTTGTTTTTATCGTCCGTCTTTGCAATCTTGCTGGAAACATCTGTGTGTACCAGTGACTAAGACTTGTTTCACCGTCTGTCTCTGGTACTTTGCTGTAACATCATTACAACGAAACTGCTATATAGCAGTAATCAGGATAAAAAAAATATCCATCTCTGGTACCATGTTGGAACGTTATTACAACGGAACCCCTATATATCCATCCATTTACTGGCATGTTATCAGTGGTCCATGTATAGAATTGTTTACATATACATCAGCTAGATTTGTTTACCGTGCGTGTTGGGCTGTATATCATCACTTCTTAATCACAACATAACTGTTAAATTTGATCAACTTCACTTCAGCTACCTGGTAATAGTCATATTAACTGGACACTTTACAGTTTATTTCAGATTGCATTTTAGTATAAACTCCAACTTTTCCACATCAGCAGTCCAGCTGAAAATAAAACTCACAACCTCATATCAACATGTTAAGAACTCTAATAAAGCAACGCAATAAAAACACGTCCAAATGAATGATGTTCTTCGTATTATTGGAAAATGTTGCGATTAATAAGTTGATATACAGATTGGATATAGATATCCAGTAGGCCATTCATGAAATATTAATACACAGTTTCGCGGACTGCGCATTAACACGAGATCGATCCCAGAGGAACTATTTTGTTTTATATAAAAACAGTGCCAGTACCGTAGCTGAAAAACGCAAGCGGACGAGTCCAAAGGTGTATCATCAGTGAAATGGTTTATGATTAAATGGTAATGGCATTACTGATGGGAATAATAGCAGGTCATGAGTGGCAGAAAAACAAGCAGTAGGGGGAAATTGATGGTTTTAATCCACACTTCAAACGAATCATTAGACACGGATTTCAGTTAAAGGGATGTTCCTGAGTTTGCTGCATTGTAAGATGTTTCTGACTAATACAATATTTCTACGATCAAACTTACATATTAAATATATTTTCTTGTTTAAAATATCATTGTCTGTACATTCAATGTGTTTCTGGTCGTCTTAATATTTGTAAGAAGCCAAAACTGGATTTTCTCTTCAAATAATTTCGTACGTACAAAAAAACCCAATTTTTTAGGAAATAAAATGAAATTTAACCTAGTACAAATATTAGAACGATCAGAAACGCGTTTAATATACAGCCACTAATATTGTATGCAGAAAAATATATTTGATATGTAAATACAATCATTAAAAAGTCTCTGTTAGGCGATAACATCTTTAAAATTGCAGCAAACACAGGAATGTCCCTTTAAGGGAACTCGCGAAGTTGCCATTAGGACTAACGGACGATGGCACCAACTAAAAATAAATTACCATTTGCAGCTACTGTGGGATGGCTTCAGCCATAATTATAGCATAAATAATAGTAGAAAACAATTAGTTGGCAGGGCCCGTACCCTCATGGGGGCAGGTGGGGGCACTTTTTTTAACTCCAAAAAATAGCATACACATATCAGGGTTTAATTTGTATAGTGTTTCATTTGTTTATAAAAAGTAGTGCCCCCCACCCCCTAGGATTTTGATCAGGGTACGGCCCTGGTTTGCACCAAGCAATAAAAATAATATAGCGTAACTTTTGGATCTGCCATAATCGTGGTGTTCGGTTGGGGATGGGGGATGGGGAATGGGGGTGATTGTAGCGCTAAACATGTTTCATTAAGCAAGTGCAGATTACGCACTGCCATCAGAAAGTGGGCCAACTCAACGGTTTCCCCAGCTTCCGAATTACGACGGGTGCGCTCACTATAGCCTCTATTAGAAACATACGTATTTGCCCTTGATTTGCATAGCTCTAAGCGGCCCCAATCAGCCACTAAATGACTTCCGGCGCGTTCACGATCCAGTCGCTTGCAACAAAGGCCCTTTGTTACTACTGAATTGTGGAATAGTCATTGACTTGTTCTTTTATTTTTTGACGTTAATAAAAGTTTTATATTACTATTATTGTTTGTCAGATTGTGTGCAATCTCCTTCTTTTACAGAAAAGAAAACGTACAAAATGTTTTCAATCTAATTAAAATTAGCTCCACTATTACATGTGGATCTAACACCAGCCAGTCGGAGCTCATGTCCACCAATCAAAACCTTACTTGCAGAATCCTGCCAGTGATTTAAAAATAATTTGAAAACATTCCGAATTATCCTGAGGGTATACGACATGTTTCGTGTGAATTACGAATGCCTTAAAACATGTTTTATTTTATAAAATAAATAATTTGTAATGTAAAATTGAAGACTGATAACCCACCCCGTACGTATTGGTATGGTTCGCTGTACTGCGGCCACTAAAATAGACTCGCCCGATATTTTTAAAATTTGTATGCTCCCAAATAACGTTATAAAAGGCGAAGTGTGATTGGTCAATATTTAAATTATTATTTACAGAGGAAATGTTACCTTGACATTGGGGACTACGCAGTGTTGTTAGTTTTAAATCACTGGCAGGATTCTGCAAGTAAGGTTTTGATTGGTGGACATGAGCTCCAACTGGCTGGTGTTAGATCCACATGTAATAGTGGAGCTAATTTTAATTAGATTGATATGTTTTGTGCTCAACAGAAATACTTACAAACACGTCTTTCATAGAACGATGAATATGCATCAAGGCTTGTCCGGCCAGTCTGTCTTCTCACAACTAATGTGTTATACGACGTGAATCGAGTTGTAAGAAAGAAAGAAAGAAGTGTTTTATTTAACGACGCACTCAACACATTTTATTTACGGTTATATGGCGTCAGACATATGGTTAAGGACCACACAGATTTTGAGAGGAAACCCGCTGTCGCCACTACATGGGCTACTCTTCCGATTAGCAGCAAGGGATCTTTTATTTGCGCTTCCCACAGGCAGGATAGCACAAACCATGGCCTTTGTTGAACCAGTTATGGATCACTGGTCGGTGCAAGTGGTTTACACCTACCCATTGAGCCTTGCGGAGCACTCACTCAGGGTTTGGAGTCGGTATCTGGATTAAAAATCCCATGCCTCGACTGGGATCCGAACCCAGTACCTACCAGCCTGTAGACCGATGGCCTGCCACGACGCCACCGAGGCCGGTCGAGTTGTAAGAGCGCTCAGATTAGTAACTGGACAGTCGCAGAAAAAAGTTAGTTTTGTTTAACGACACAACTAGAGCACATTGATTTATTAACCATCGGCTATTGGATGTTAAATATTTGGTAATTTTGACATACAGTCTTTGAGAGGAAACCCGCTACATTTTTTCCATTACTAGCAAGGGGTCTTTTATATGTACCACCCCACAGATAGGATAGCACATACCACAGCCTTTGATATATCAGTCGTGATGGACAATGGTATGTGATGTCCTATCTTTGGGAAAATGCATATAAAAGATCCTTGCTGCTAATGGAAAACAGACTTCGTGTTTGGCATCCAGTAGCCAATAATTAACATTCGTAGTACACTAGTGGTGTCGTTAAACAAAATCAAGTTTTATTACTTTTAGGTTGTTTTTTATGTTACTACTTTTTGTAACTCGCAGTAACACACGTTTGTACAAATGTAAAAAAAACAAAAGAAGAAGAAGTGGTCATCAACCTCCCTAAGTTGATATGTTGAACACGGCTACTATATAATGTTTACCTGACAACCATGTAGCAATATGTTACTGATAATATCAACATACGTACTTGGCAATCGTCTATCTCGGGACAGAATCAACCATTTGTAGGACTAGCCCGAGTTTGCATCTATTGTAACATATTTCCAAATAATAAATCCTCTTTTTTTAGTAACTAAAGTTATATCTTGAATGATGTATACAGTTTATCGTTTAGAATATAGTTTCTGTACATGTATCGAATGTGTTGAAGGTCTTCCTAATGTTTATAATTGCTCGAATTTCATATCCCAGTGGTAAAGCGCTCGCTTGATGTGCGGTCGGTGGTCTAGGATCGATCCCCGTCGGTGGGCCCATATATACAGACATTGACATTTTAAATAAGAACATGTATTTAATATGTAATTTTAGTTGTTAAAATTTTTCTGTTAGTCGAAAACATGTTACAATGGATGCAAACTCAGGACAGTGAAAGTTTGTTTTGTTTGACGACATCACTAGAGCACACTGATTTGTTAATCATCAGCTGTTGGATGTCAAACATTTGGTAATTTTGACATAATTAGTCTTAAAAGAAACCCGCTACATTTTTCTAATAGTAGAAAGGGATCTTTTATATGCACCATCCCACAGACAGGATAGCACATACCACGTACTTTGTTATATCAGTCGTGGTGCACGGACTGGAAAGAGAAATATCCCAATGGGCACCCCGACGGGGATCAATCCCAGACCGACCGCGCATCAAGCGAGCGCTTTACAACTGGGCTACGTCCCGCCGGACTCAGGAGAGACCCTTTGGTAGAAGAGACCGGCCTCGTTGAGTGCGTCGTTAAATAAAACATTTCTTTCTTTCTTTGGTAGAAGACGACAGTTATTTGTGAATCTTTAGCTGAGATTTATGCATGCCAGCCCCTGTCGTCCGAAATGTCAACCTATGGTTTAAAAATAAAGAAAGATACAGTATTTTTAGTCTCAAGAAAATTACAAATAGGATCGTAATTATAGACGACTCATTTTAAATATTTTGAGTTTAATTTTTGTGTTATTCCATCGTAATATGCCCCAAATTCCAAAATGTGTTCCCAAACTGTACGATTTTAGATGCATTTTTGACATTTTTGACACCCATACAAACAACACCCAAGCGGGAGCTGCTGGATGTGACACATATATTTATAGAAACTTTGCTCATTAAAGTCCTCATATGAATAAAGGTTTAGCCATTAAATTTTTCATAAAATCAGCCTGCTTTACCCAATTGACCCGGTGCACGAATACCGAGCCTCATTAAAGCTAAACCGTTCGCACACCTGGTGAGAAAAAAACCCAATATAATTTTATAACGTATCTCTTTGGCTACCACAAAGCTTAAGAATTAACTCCATATTCCAAATAATTACGCTTTAAACATGGATCTATCTTTGACTTGAATTGACTTGAGACTAGGGTGTATACCACCAAATCAAATCCCATAGACGACAATAGTAACATATGAGGCCAAATATTCTACATGCAGCGTATCAATCGACACCCTTAAAGTAAATAAGAAATAATTGGGGGTTAAGCTGCTCATTTCAGAGATAACGGGTAGCGTCTATGACTACCCTAGTTCCGCAAAAAAAATTCCATGCTATTTATAGTAGGACTCCGCACATGTTTCAAGCATAATGTTAGTTGGAACATCGACTCTAGTTCAAATTAAATTTCAGGAATTTACTGACCAGATGAACCACAATTTTATTACAACAGACACCATCGCATTTATCACCAATGGCAAGTCATATGATATTAACTGCTCTATCAAAAGTAGGTGCACCTCGAACTTTGACCAGCCGGAAGTTATTTGGTTTAATACTACCACTAGTTCTTCTATTGTTAGCCACTGCCGTACTACAGACACCACACCCCTGAAACCGGTTCTTCTCTAGATAGCATCAGCCAGTATTTCGATGATTAATAAATAATTACGGTCCGAGCACGCATTCCTAGATATGCTACTCAACTATTCACTGAGAGAGTGTCAGCAGTCGGCAACTTTCCAATCCAGGCACGTGCGCAGGAATTTTAGCAGGGGTGGGTCTGGACTGTGGTGGGCAGAGTTTATGGGGGGGGGGGGGGGGGGGGGGTCGTGACACGTTCTCTAATAAAAAGTACTGAAGAAAAAAAAAGAGAACATTTGCTTGAGCAGGAGGGGTTTTGACCCCAAAATCCTCTCCCGGCAGATGCGCTGGCAAGTTCTTTAAATTTTGAGTGGGCGAAATGTGCTTCAAAGTTAGGGTAGGGGCGGGACGTAGCCCAGTGGTACAGCGTTCGCTCGATGCGCGGTCGGTGTGGGATCGATCCCCGTCGGTGGGCCCACTGGGCTATTTCTCGTTCCAGCCGTGATATGTACTACCCTGTCTGTGGGGATGGTGCATATAAAGGATCCCTTGCTGCTAATTGGAAAGAGTAGCCCATGAAGTGGTGACAGCGGGTTTCCTCTCTCAATATCTGTGTGGTCCTTAACAATATGTCTAACGCCATATAACCGTAAATAAAATGTGCTAAGTGCGTCGTTAAATAAAAAAAAAAATTCCTCAAAGTCAGGGTGCTTTCTGGAGTAACGATAGGTCATAATAGGATCGACTTATGTTCCTTTTGCCAACCTAGGTGACTGGTAAATCAAAGGCTGTATGAGGGCGGACCCATGATTTTGTAGATGGGAGAGGTTGCAAAAAGGGGAGGGGTCATAAAAGGCAAATGAGCAGAGTTCCTAAAGGGAGTGAGATCTATAAGGGGCGTGAGGACATGCTCCCCAGACGGCGTGCGCTACAACAGCTTGTTCTGGATGTGCACGTTAAACAATTCCACCCATCCATCTCCCCAGACATTTTTAAAAAATAAAGATGCTCAGGGACATGTTTTTAGGGCAGTTAAGTTTTGTATATTATTGTGGATGATGAATTTAAACAACAATAACAAAAAACAAAAAACAAAAAACCAAGAAGAAGAAGAACTTTTTTTTGTTTAACAACACCACTAAAGCAAATTGATTTCTTCACCATCGGCTATTGGATATCAAATTTTTTAAATTTTGACGTGTAGTCTTAGAGAGAAAACATGTTTTTAGGGCAATTTAGTTTTGTATATTATTGTGGATGATGAATTTAAACAACAATAACAAAAATCCCCCCAAAACAAGAAGAAGATGAAGAAGTTTATTTTGTTTAACGACACCACCAAAACACATTGATTTATTCATCATCGGCTATTGGCTGTCAAACATTTCGTAATTTTGACATGTAGTCTTAGAGAGAAAACCCGCTACATTTTTTCCATTGGTAGCAAGGGAACTTTTATATGCACTATCCCACAGACAGGATAGCACATACCACGGCCTTTGATATACAAGTTGTGGTGCACTGACTGGCTGGAATGAGAAATAGCCCAATGGGCCGACCGACCGGGATCGATCCTAGACCGATCCCGCAACAACTATACCATTGAGCTACGTCCCGCCACTAAAAAAACCCCAACAACAACAAAAACTAAACTCCCCCCCCCCCCCCCAAAAAAAAAAGAAGAAAGAAGGTCACTTCAAACGGCCTAAGGGTATTATGGGGACCCATAAGACCCCAGCCTCCCTCCCCGGACCCGCTAATTCTGTAGTAAATGATGTCCTCCTCAAACCTCTGTACATCTGACACACAATTTGAGCTTCTGAAAATGTGTATATGCAAATAAACCCAAATGTCCCAGTCCAACGCTCTGCTGATTGCGCTAATAGGTAAATTCCCACTAGCTGCTGACAGCAGGATCGCTTTATACCACACCTAATTGCTTTTGGGATATTGTCTATTAATAATATGATATATTATCACGAACTGTCAATGCTTGTCTGTCGTACAACGCCTGTTGAATCCCATAATCAAAGCCACACACGCATACATTCCAGGAGCAGGTCCCCCCCCCCCCCCCCCCCGAAGCAAATGGTCCGCTATCAGAACCAAAACATACAGGTTTCTGGTAGTGCAAAAACAAAACAGAAAAAGGGTACACTTGGTTCATATTCGACCCTCCCCCCCCCCCAGGTCCAGATCACGCTACGCCCCTGCATTCAGAATTAACAAAGTGTAAATTATATACTAGAGCACATTTATTTATTTAATCATCGACTATTGAATGTCAAACATTTGGTAATTTTGATATATAGTCTTAGAGAGGAAACTCGCTACATTTTTCCATTAGTAACAAGGACTATTTTATATGCATCATCCCAGAGACAGGATAGCATATACCACGGCCCATGATATGTACACCAGTCGTGGTGCACTGTCCGGAACGAGAAATAACCCAATAATCCCACCGACTGAGATCGATCCCGGACAAACCGCGCATCAGACGGACACTTTATCACTGGGTTACTTTCCTCCCCAATGTGAGTAGAATGATGGAAATACATGTTGAAAAGATTTCAGGCCAATTCATTTACCTCGAATCTCAGGATTTACTGCAGCAATTAGGGAGAGAGGGAGGCAGTTGCTGTCCCCCTCCGTCTCGGACGCTTATGAATATTTGCATAAGCGTCACCGTCTTTGGCAAGTGGCAAAATAAGATCCAAAATAACAGGTAAGAGTGACTTCCCTTTGTCCAATTAAAGGGTAAATATTCGTTTATAAAAACATCAAACTAGTTATCCGACACCAAAAGCAATGTTACATTTTACAGATGCATATTCTACCGAAAGCAATGTCATATTTCACACAAGTATATTTTACTTAAAGCAACGGTATCGGATATATAATATATATCTGGGGCGTAGCCAGAGAAGAAAAAACGCCGAGAAAAACCCAGACCTGTAAAATAAATATCAGTGCCATGGGAAAAATAAAATAAATCTGGGAAAATTTCAGATGAGGCAAGCGCCTCGTCTGCCTTATGCTGTCTACGCCATTTTATATTTAAGACACATTAATTATCCATAATTTTTGTTTTAGTTATATTCATGTACGTATATATTGCAAGTATCAGCTATCACATATTTTAAATTGATGTAATATACAGGGCATACGTCCAGGCACCATAGATGTCAGGTATGCACTTGGTTGTTTTTTTGCATTTCAATTAATATGTATAAAACTGACATTACATCTTAGTTGGTTAAAAGTTTGCAGTCAGTTAGCAGAAGTAAAGATTTAAAAAGAAATTATATATTTGTGTTGGTCGTTCAAAATTTTAATTATTTTAATTTTGTCTTTTAAATTTTCAGATTCAAATATAATTAAGCCATTTTATATTATGAAGTAACACATTAATTGCAATCAATCTCTATAAAAATAAACATTCCAACGGTTAAACGTGTAATATACGGTGATGGATGGTTTAATGGAGGTACGTATGTAGTTATATAACATTTCCGCGTTCATTGTTGCATTATAAATGTCTGGATGACATCTGGGAATGGATTACCGTGATATATGTATTTGATACCACAAGCCATGATTTTTTAAATGATAACAAATGTGTCTCAAATGAATATATTTCAAACCCCCCATTCCCCCCCCCCCCAAATAAATCCTAACAAGTCCCCAAACCCCCTCAATTATCCCACTCCCGACAATTATCCCCCCCCCCCCCCCAACAACAAACAAACAACATAAACAAAACTGAAAACCAAAACCCTCAAACAACTGCCCTCCACAACCCCCTCCACACATACACACACACACACAAAAAGCAACATAACACAAAACAAACGCCAGAACTGCTTAGAAATACATTCTTCTAATAAGAATGCGTTATATTTCAGCTAAGGGTGATGTACAACAAACAAGGTGCCACTTTCACTCAAGGTTGATACACTAAAAGTAATATATTTCACAAACGAGCGGTACACTAAAGGCTCATACAGACTGCGTGCGGTCCGGTTAAAAAACTAAAAAAAAGAGACAAGAAATACATTAGTTTCAATAAGAGGGTCTGTACTGAATGTGTCTGATGCGTACGTCTACAAAACGCATGCGGCCAGCCGCAATATTTGAAATAATCGTATAAGATTACATGCCCAAAACGCAAGCCGCGGACGCATCAGACGTAAATAATCGAACCGCACACATAAGCCGCATTCAGTCGATATTCATGAGCCGATGAGTAGTACACCGAAAAGCAGTACACTAAAACGTGTCACATTTCATGGAAGTATCTTTTACAAATGGCATATTATGTCACATTTAACAAAACGTTGGTACACTAAATCTTTACGACAAAATTATCAATGTATTCAAAACCGTATACAATGGATGTTTTGTTTTGTCGTTCACATTGCATAAATCACTGTCGGCTAATTCCGTTCGTAGCAATGCCACATTTAACCGTGTCAAACGTTAAAAGCATCAAACGTGGTAGGCCTACTCTTATAAACCGAGGGCCGAATTTACAAAGCCTGGTTTAGATTTACACGCGTGTACATACATTTACAATGCTTGAACACCTGCGTTTAAAGGCATATTGTCACAGACCACTGACCTATTTTACCTGATTAATTACCTGAACAAAAATAATTTGATTTGTCACTAACTGTACTTTATTCAACCATCTTCATAACTACCATACTCCATTTATTAATGACATTTTGTAAAAATAATTGAATTATGGCAATGGTCCATAATTTAAAAACAAAAATTGCCGAGAGGGTTGACATGGGATTTCACTCCATCATGGTTCAGTTAAGGTGATGCAATCGCTAGATTTGGTTTCCAACAATTAATGTAATTTTTAGTTATTATCAATTTTTAGAGAAATAAGGTCCTTAAATCCGTGAGAGTATGCCTTTAAGACAAACAGGCTTCATAAATTCGGCCCAAAATGTTTTACCTAACATGTATCAGATGTGTTTACAATACGTCAGTGTCAATTCCACCTCTTATGTTTACAGACGACACGTCATTCAATATTGTTTCATACTGCATTTTGATTGGTTGATAATATTAAATAGTGACGACGTTTTGACGTGATATAAAGACATGGTTTGTTATGACGTCACTTGAGGAACTCGGTTGCAGTGACGTAACTTCGAGATCAATCGCGCTATGACGATGATGCATATTTCGATGATCTCGCTCAAGGAAAGAAGACTTGCTCCAAGAAACAATCCCATGTGACCACCGAGTGTTCCTAAAATATTTAATGAAGTTATAAAGTTAATTTAATCGAAGCCACATACATCGATGATCAAACAAATGACTAAAAACAAAACGATATGTGCATGTGTATAGATATATATACAGTACATACATACATATACATATACACACATACACATATATACACACACACACACACACACACACACACATATATATACATACATACATACATACATACGTTTATACATAGCTTTTAGAACCCATATGGTACGGCTAAAGAACATTATTTATATTGATAACTCAACGTATCGGTGCCAGTCTGCAAGATGATTGCGATTCGGTGCCACAAGTTCGAGTCCCAGCAAGGACATGAGACAATTTGTGAGACCAGAAAGGCTTTAATTATCATCTGCGCCAGTACATTAATAGCTATGTATGTAAAAGTCAAACCATACATACATACAATATATAGATTCACACACAGACACACACACACACACACACACACACACACACAGAGAGAGAGAGAGAGAGAGAGAGAGAGAGAGAGAG
Organism: Gigantopelta aegis; assembly: GCF_016097555.1. Taxonomy (NCBI): domain Eukaryota; kingdom Metazoa; phylum Mollusca; class Gastropoda; order Neomphalida; family Peltospiridae; genus Gigantopelta; species Gigantopelta aegis. The sequence continues at coordinate 71,489,858 of NC_054704.1, forward strand.
AGAGAGAGAGAGAGAGAGAGAGAGAGAGAGAGAGAGAGAGAGAGAGAGAGAGAGAAAGAAAGAGAGACATACACTTGCGAAGTTCAAGTATAAGTCGAAATATGAGTCATATGGTCAACGGTGGATGGTGCTGAATTAATTTCCTGATGTTAATATATTATGATGACACTTATAAAATATACCTAATATATCCAAATACGTCAGTTCCGGTTTCTGTACTATGGTAGTGTCCAGCAAACTTTCGTAGAATATTCTTAATTCAATATTATTTCTGCTGAAAAATACAGAACAAAGATCAAATCGATCAGTATCTGCACTATCAGTATTCATGAATTATGTCATGAAATGTGATTTTCTGGTATCCAAGGCATTCATTGTTGTCTATCATTGACTAAAAATGCACCTTTTATTTACATGTCCAGTATAACTTAGGACATCCTAACTTATGACCTGCGACGTAAACCCAACAGTACCAATCAATAAGAATAATGACTTTTAATAAACATGATACATATTACGTCTGAATAATTTATGTCTACGTACATAAAAATTAGATTAACATCAGCATATCACGTCTGTACACTGGCACATGTATGCCAATATGTTTTTATTATACAACTAACACGCAGGTCATAATTAACTGTCACTGTGACTCATGTATGAATCATATTATTACCCTCAAGTCTCGCTTGAAAACTAAAACAGTTTCCAGACGTCTTTCCTATTTTGTAAATCTGTACATAAATGAATATCTTCAAGCAATCTGATTAAAATTAGCTCTACTGGTCTACCAGTAGATCTAGCAGCATTGCGTGGAGTTTTATGTCCAGGTGACATTTCATCTATAAATAACAATTTAAATATCGACCAATTACACTTCGCGTTTTATAGCGTTATTCGGGAGCATACAAATTCTAAAAATATTGGGCGAGACTATTTATACAACAGGCGAACTTGTTGGTCTATTTCAACATTGAAAAACAGGGGGGAAAGTGCAGTAATAAACTCTGGATTGTATACTAGTATAAACAGATTTTATGGCTATACCATCACGGGTTTTTTTTTCGTCTTGAAACGAATTTTATATAACATTTTATACTGAAATTAGTTTGAAATTCACCCGAATCATTTGGTATACCCTCGGCATAATCCCGAATGTTTTCAAATTCTTTTCAAATCACTGGCATGATTTTGCAAGTAAGGTTTTGATTGGTCGAATGAAAGGTCAACTGGACATGAGCTCTAACGGGCTGCTGTTAGATCCACATGTAATAGAGGAGCTAATTTTAATTAGATTGATAATCAAGTTACACTTATTGTATTTTCTTACACACCCGTTGGTGAGAACATCATTCGTTATTTTTGGTAACACATACTTGTTTACACATGTACGTGTGTTAAGAATTTCAAGACATACGACTGGCTGTTCCTAGGTGATGACCAGGTCACCAATGCCATACATCCAATGAAAAAAATCCCAGCACGATCGAAATCGATTACACTGTGACCTATAGATAACCTAACAATCATTTGTCTGTGACGCGTAAGTCAGCTACAAGTGGAAGATATGTAAATAACTTTTAGTAAAAAAGATGTTAACATTTGCTTAAAAACTTTTTTTTGAGGATATGTAAGAAATAAAATAATACATTCGTATCCGTTAGATACCATTTATCTTACAACTCGTTGTTTAAAAACGTATCAAACTCGCTTTTGCTCGTTAGATACATTTTAAAACAGCTCGTTGTGAGATAAATGGTATTTAACAGACACAAATGTGTTATTATCTATGTAACATGCAGCTCTTTAAAGATGTGCATGTAATGTACACACATAAAATTAACAGTCTACTTTTGATATTTAAACTTTTAATGGTCATTATCATTTGAAGGCATACAATAAATAGAGAATAATTAGTTAATGACGTCGGATATCTGCTTTATCCTGTGAATGTAAGAATGGGAAATTCCGCTCGGCTTCTCATTCGGCCTGAAAGGATAAAGCAGATACCCAACGTCATTAACTAGTTATTATCTTTATCCTGCAGACCATAAAAATTAAGGGGGAACGCTACTATTTTTGTTATTTCAGCCACATTGTACAATGACCTAGAGGTCAAGTGAACGATTTTGTTATATCTATGCGTCACACGAGTGACGTCAAACGTCATATCCTGTTAGTAGCAGGATAGCAGGATATGACTTTGCTTTATCTGTCATCATATTCTGTCAATAGAAACGGTGGTTGCATGATATGAGAACATATGAGCTAGAGTTTTTCAATTCAAACCTCCGTTGTTTAAAAATGATAGAAAACTTGATTTCAAACATACTTAAAGCCGCACACCCTAGTTCCATCCAGCGAAAATAAATTATAATATGGTTAATCTACAAACCTGTAACACACTTAGATCAAGTTTTTATCAAATGGAGTGAAAAAGCAGGTTTTATATCGATAAATACCATGGGAATCCCCATGTCCCAATTGCTTGAAATAATTTTGAAAGTTAGTATTCTGATGTCACCGGTAGATGTCGCTCGACGCACAACAATGCCTACGTCACGACAAATTTCACAGACTTGGGGTGCGTTCGTTTCACCTCTCCTGGACATGTTCCAACTGTTCTGTCATGGTTGTATCCCCTCTCCAGATATCGTAAGACTTAACAAAATTATTGGTTTTAAGGGTTTGTAACGTTTTGTATTGAGACACTTACTTGTCTGAACTTTATTGTTACTGAAAATGTTCACGAACTGTGAAGAAAAATCTCACAAATGAACAACAACAAATCGGATGTTGATTGCGCGAACCGTGCACGAGAAAACAAACCGAACCAAAATGATAACGGTCACGTGATATACCAACGTCTGTGACATTGAAATGGAAATATCCCCTCTAAAAATAGATTGGACCTCGCTTGCTTAACGGTTTTTTCTCGACAACACGTCTTGTGAAAAAATGCAAAAAATGCATTTCGTGGTTTTACAAACATCAGGATTACCAAAAAGCACTTCAGGTGAATGGAAATGTGTATTCTAAATAATAAAATGTAAGTAAAGTGCAATTTTATTTGTGAAAAATGGGGTTTAATAGCGAAAAACAACGCCGTAATGGTTAACAAATAAACGTAACTAGGGTGTGTCCCTTTAAGAGAGCCTACTCTTGATATATATATATATATATATATACATATATATATATACACATATATATATACGTATATATACATATATACATATTTATACATATATATACATATATATACATATATATATATATATATATATACATATATATATATATATATATATATATATATATATATATATATATATATATATATATATATATATATATATATATATATATATATATATATATATATGTAAACATATATGTAAACCGCCCAATTCAAAACTATTCAAGATTATTTTATCATGAAAGGAAAATTACTGAATGGGTGGGTGGGCGTGTTAAACACAGGAAAAGGTCGTAATAAGACATTTGTCTTGAAATATAAGTTGAAACAAATCTTTCAAACTTCATTAGTTTTATACGTACCTTAAATAATCGGTGGAGTTCATAAATTTCTCTTTTACCAGCTGTTTGGCAACAAATTCAGAGACGAAGTCTGCGTGGGAGAAGGTGGGGGTGTACTGCACCTGGTGACACGGTTCTGGGCAACTGCAGTTCTCAAAGTCTGTCATTGTCAGATTGGCTAAATGGACAAAATCAAATCACTAAAAATGTATCGTCGTTAAACATTAGTGTATGCTTTTCGTGTACCAACTCTACTAGCTTCAACTAATATCAAATGTGTCTTGAGTGTTTTTATGAAAATAATAATATTTTCTTTACTGGTGAGAGAAAGAAATGATGGAGCACATGGTATTGGACATCTTCATACATCAAGGCTAATATTCGTTCCTCGTATTCAGCCTTGATACATGTCATCAAGAAATCGTGCCACAAAATGCTTAAATTTCATTGGATGCGATGAGATCTGATTGCAACGAATCGCAACGCTCCTTATAGATTCCCTTGTTATTGTAAACATAGATGGCAGCGTTACTTTTTTATATTGCTTTCAAGATTGTCACATGTTACCGATGCTGTGATTGGTCAGCGATGTCATCGTGTAAGGGACATAATCGGTGTTACAAATTTTCTTCCAATAGAGGGCGCTAGTAGTGGATATCGGTAATCTTGACTACATGTATCAAGGCTGAATACGAGGAACGAATATTAGCCTTGATTTATGAAAATTAGTATTGGAAAGAAAGAAAGAAATGTTTTATTTAACGACGCACTCAACACATTTTATTTACGGTTATATGGCGTCAGACATATGGTTAAGGACCACACAGATTTTGTGAGGAAACCCGCTGTCGCTACTACATGGGCTACTCTTTCCGATTAGCAGCAAGGGATCTTTTATTTGCGCTTCCCACAAGCAGGATAGCACAAACGATGGCCTTTGTTGAACCAGTTATGGATCACTGGTCGGTACAAGTGGTTTACACCTACCCACTGAGCCTTGCGGAGCACTCACTCAGGGTTTGGAGTCAATATCTGGATTAAAAATTCCATGCCTCGACTGGGATCCGAACCCAGTACCTACCAGCCTGTAGACCGATGGCCTACCACGACGCCACCGAGGCCGGCCACATGGTATTGGAGACTAAATTTAATTCACTAGTAGATACGTAATGTCTATATAAAATATATAATTTGAAATGAATGCCAGTAACTCATCAGAGGGCGGAACGTAGCCCAGTGGTAAAGCGCTCGCTTAATGCGCAATCGTTTTAGGATCGATCCCCGTCGGTGGACCCACTGGGCTATTTCTCGTTCTGGACAGTACACCACGACTGGTATATCAAAGGCCATGGTATGTGCTATCCTGTGTGTGAGATAGTGCATATAAAAGATCACTTGCTACTAATGGAAACATACTGTCCTGGACGGAGGAGCCGGCCGAGGTCGTCACCTGCGCCCATGACAGGTGTGTGCTACAACAGCTTGTTGTGAATGTGTATGTTAAAACCTATGACCTGACCTGACCTAATGGAAACATGTAGCGGGTTTCCTCTCTAAGACTACATGTAAAAATTACCAAATGTTTGACATCCAACAGCCGATGATTAATAAATCAATGCGCTCTAGTGGTGTCGTTAAACAAAACAAACAACCTTCTTCATGACGTCATGGATGAGGACTACCGCTGATGTCACTATTTGCCGTCAGTGTTAGTGAGTCATTCCATCAATATATGGGGCGGGAAGTAGCCCAGTGGTAAAGCGTCCGCTCGATGCGCGGTCGGTCTGGGATCGATCCCCGTCGGTAGGCCCACTGGGCTATTTCTCGCACCACGACTGGTATATCAAAGGCCGTGGTATGTACTACCCTTTCTGTGGGATGATGCATATAAAAGATCCCTTGCTGCTAATCGAAAAGAGTAACCCATGAAGTGGCGACAGCGGGTTTGCTATCTCAATATCTGTGTGGTCCTTAACCATATGTCTGAAGCCATATAACCGTAAATAAAATGTGTTGAGTGTGTCGTTAAATAAAACATTGTTTGTAGACTAAATATTGCATGCCCAGTCAGTACGTTACAAGAAGGTCGAAACAGACCAGATTTACAATATCCTTAAACTGTTCTCTTAACTGCTCACACTACATGTTGAGATATCTGTTATACATTTGTATTTGTAGACTAAAGCTGGCATGCTCGGTCAGTAAGTTACAAGAAGGTCGAAATAGACCAGATTTATAATATCTTTAAATTGTTCTCTTAACATGTAGTGTAAGCAGATAAGAGATCTGTGCTGCATTTGTAGTTGTAGATTTAAGATGGTATGCTCGGCCAGTAAGTTACAAGAAGGTTAAAATAGACCAAATTTAAAAATTCTCTTAACTGCTCACACTACATATTGAGAGATCTGTGATACATTTATATTTGTAGACTAAATATTGCATGCTCAGTCAGTAAGTTACAAGAAGGTTAAAATAGACCAGATTTACAATATCTTTAAATTGCTCTCTTAACTGCTTACACTACATGTTGAGAGATCTGTGATATGTGAATGTCAAAATAGACCATATCATTAGATATTAGTTACAATTAGTGAATGGTCATATTGGGAAATGGCCTCTAAATGTCTATCTTAAAACTTCTTAAGAATGAATTAGAGATATATATTCAGGTGATCTGCGATGCATATATGATATAGATTTATCTGGGCAGTAGAACGAGACAATTAAAAGGTCAAGAAAGTGGGTACAGAATAATTGAGTTTGTTGATCATGTTTATACACAATTTGTGATGCTTTTTTTTTTACTATTAAAAGAATAAAACTATTTCCCCTATAGAGCAACTGATGAGATGTTAATACTTACATCTTGCCTTTAAATAGCAGCTCATCGTTTTCTTCGCGGAACAGATTGTTTCGTTACCTACAGTAGTAAGAAGATGTGGAAATCACTGGTTCACATATCCTACATTTGCAGGCAATAATTAAAAAACCCAAACCATTCTTCATACAGATATGTTGTAGATGATTTTGGAATTAGGGACATTCGACTTAAATAGGGAACTCTATATAAAGATAATTATAACAGGATGTTTGTAATAGTATGAAAGATAGCGATGGTAACACAAGGATGTCCTGAATGATGTGATGCAAAAAGATAACGATGGTGTCACAAGGATGTCTTGAATGGTGTCACAAGGATGTCTTGAATGATGTGATGCAAAACGATAACGATGGTGTCACAAGGATGTATGGAATGATGCGATGATAACACGAGGACGTGTAGAATTATGTGATATAGAACGACAGCAGTAATTATTGACGATGTGAATGGCCTAACAGAGATCGTGCGATGATGACTCGAGGATGTAGATGAAATGGCCTAACAGAGATTGAGGGTTGATGACTCGAGGATTTAGATGGAATGGCCTAACAGAGATTGAGGGTTGATGACTCGAGAATGTAGATGGAATGACCTAAAAGAGACTGAGCGATGACGACTCAAGGATGTAGATGGAATGACCTAACAGAGACTGAGCGATGACGACTCGAGGATGTAGATAGAATGACCTAACAGAGATTGAGAGGGTTGATGACTCGAGGATGTAGATGGAATGACCTAACAGAGATTGAGGGATGATGACTCGAGGATATAGATGGAATAGCCTAACAGAGATTGAGGGATGATGACTCGAGGATATAGATGGAATGGCTTAACAGAGATTGAGGGATGATTTGACTCGAGGATGTAGATGGAATCGCTTAACAGAGATTGAGGTATGATGACTCGAGGATATAAATGGAATGGCTTAACAGAGATTGAGGGATGATGACTCGAGGATGTAGATGGACTGGCTTATCAGAGATTGAGTTGATGACTCGATAATATAGATGGAATGGCTTAACAGAGATTGAGAGTTGATGACTCGAGGATATAGATGGAATGACCTAACAGAGATTGAGGGTTGACGACTCGAGGATGTCGATGGAATGGCCTAACAGAGATTGAGGGATGATGACTCGAGGATGTAGATGGAATGACCTAACAGAGATTGAGGGTTGATGACTCGAGGATGTCGATGGAATGGCCTAACAGAGATTGAGGGATGATGACTCGAGGATGTAGCTGAAATGGCCTAAAAGTGATTGAGGGATGATGACTCGGTGATATAAATGGAATGGCGTGACTCTAATACAGATATACTGAGATGCTAACACAGACGTTGTACCTGGATCAAAGAAGCTTCTACAGCCACACATCTGAACGATTTTGTCGAGCACACATTCCTGGGTACATGTCAGTTTCGTGTAGTTGTAACTAAGGTAACGAACAAGTGGCGTCTGGAATGACGGCGACGCCGTGTCAAGACACGTGGAACTGCCAAACGCATTGTATGGCGGAGGCAACAATGTTTTCTGTAAAAATAAGACTTAAAATAAAATAAAGAAATAACAAAGTGCTGTATCAACTAAAACCAAAAAATAGTTTTGTATTCACATTTGCTCAGGAGACAGTAACAGTGTTGTAAAAAAAACAACCCCAAAGAGGATAGCATACACCACGGTCTTTGGTCTAACAGAGCACAGATTGTAATGAGAATTAAGCCAACAGTTCCATTGAAGGAATTTCTAGAAAATTGCTGAATAGTGTCATTTTGTTGAACATATATATAATATATTGTTTTATAGAATCGTTTTTAAAGTACTTACCGAAGAACGTCTTATTGCAATGGATGCTGACAGACCTGGTCCCACCCACAGTCCGTCTACTCCCGGGAAGGTCATCTCTAATGGCTCATGTAGAAGTACCTGCAACACATCAGGACAAAGACACACATCAAGACATAGAGACATACACGCAAAGATTTGAAGATACACAAAACAGAAAACAGAAAAAACATCAAAAAGAAAAAGAAACCCACAAACAAGAGCAACTCCTAAACAAACAACTAAAAAACCCCACTAACAACAACACCCACCCCCCACAAAAATAACAAAACCCATAAAACAACAACAACAACAAAAAACACCAAAAAAACCCCACCAACAAACAAACAAACAAATAAACAAAAAACAGCCAACCCCTAAAACAACACCAACAACAACAACAAAAAAACAAATGAAGAAGAAAAAACATAAATTCAAACAAAAAAACATATCAATGTCATGTCGACAAATAAGTAAAGTAATATAAGTGTATTATATATAAATATTTAGCTACCCTTTAAAACAAAGTTATAGTCAATACTACAAACTGCTTACACCCAAAACACAAATCTGTTTTCTCTACAACATTTAAAGGGACATTCCTGAGTTTGCTGCGATGCGTAAGATGCTATCGACCAACAGAGACTTTTTAACGATTGTAATTAGATATCAAATATATTTTTCGGCATAATATATTAATGGGTGTATATTAAACGTGTTTCTGATCGTTCTAATATTTGTACCACGTTAAATTTCATATATTTCCTAAAATATTTTTTTTTTCGTACATACGAAATTATTTGAAGACAAAATCCAGTTTGGGCTTCTTACAAATATTAAGGCGACCAAAAACACACTGAATATACATACACTAATATTCTAAACAAGAAACTATATTTAATATGTAAGTTTAATCGTAGAAATATTTTATTAGTCGGAAACATCTTACAATGCAGCAAACTTAGGAATGTCCCTTTAATGCAAACAACAAAAGACTTTGGTTCGAGATTTTGAACCTGCACAAAATGAAACTTAATGTGTGTGTTCATATACAAGTATGATGGCATGCGCCCATGAATCACTCTCATAACAAGGATCATATCAGGGGCCTAGTATAATTCACTAAACTCTCGCAAATTTGCCATATCGCTTTACAATGCAAAAAGACATGTAAGAACGATACGATATTGCTTAAGAGAGCCTAATAGATAAATTGTGAATTAGGACCCACAACAGTAGAAAGATTTAATACAAAGAAATGTTCGCCTAGCATTAATACCTTGATTCCTGACTGAAATGTTTTGGAGAATGAATACTGATCCTGCTCAATATTCAGGATGATCCTCAGACCGCCAAGAGGTCCTGGGTTTCGGCAGCTTCTGGCTTCGGACCCGTTACCGTTAAATGTGTAACACACACCAAACGCAGTGACAATCTCAGAGAACACAGTCGAACAATTGACCTCTTTTGACCTCCAGAAACAAATTCGTAACATCTCGTCCAATCGATGAGCAGCGTCCAGAGCAAACTCTCTGACGTCATCTCCGGATATGTCGTCATGCGCAGTTTGATCTGTGTTGTTGGTGATGTTCAGGCCAATGAGTTCTTGCAGTTCACTGAGAGCAAAAATGAGATCCTCGATGATGGTGTTGTTTGGTACCCGGGCTTTGTAGAACTGGTTTAGGTTGCAAATTGTAATGGCTGGGAAGTCTAGGTTATCGGTGAATTTCGCCTGCAAATCGGTGATAGTGGGCCATGAGGACAGTCGAATGAACTGCCGGAACATGGTCAGTCCTAAAGCAAATGCCATCCCGAATAGGAGAAGGAGCCAGACAAACCTGTAAATATTAAAATCTTCTTTTTTTGCTTCTTTAAAAAAAAAAAAAATATATATATATATATTTATTGCCCCAGATATTTATATATTGATAATGTCAGGGTTGGGGCCCTGAAATCATTATCTTACAATAGATACATAAATATAAAGTGCATTCAATAGAATTACTAGTTAATTAAAACAGTCAAATTTGGAGCACAAAATTAATGACAGAATAAATATATAATAAACAAATATACAGAGAGAAAAGAAGAAAAGAAAAATCCATATTTCCAAATATAAAAAACAAACGTTATTGGCTTTAAGGTTACAAAAAAACCCCAACAAAACCCCCACAAAAAACTAGTATGTGTCTTATAGTGGAGTTATTTTTAATAAAGTTTAATTTTCTAGACATCTTTGCCAAGGTGCCCAGTTTTCATCAAATTCTTTATGTGAACAGTTTTTATAGAGTATGTATTTCTCTATTTGTAATTTATCTGTAATTACATTTTTAATTCCAGTTATATGAAGTATATTCTTTTGAAGTTTTGTTCTATATGTATAATGCTTTACATTCACAATAAGCCAATTCACAAATTTATGATTTGTATGTATGCTGCCGAATAGAACCATACTTTTATCAAGCTGAATACATTCGTCTTTTTGCTGTAACCATTGTTCTATAGTTTTCCAAAGTTCACTGATTTTAGGGCAATCATAAAACAATATACTTTATTATATATATATATATATATATATATATATATATATATATTATATATATATATTAAAATTTTAACATTCCATTGATGGAGTTACGTGAGTGTTGGTACAAAATCTGACACATCATTTCTAAAGTGATAGGTATGGACACATTGTTGCAGATTGCAATAGTTTAACCGTTTTTTCTTTAAGTCAAGACACGCTTAATACGTACACTTAGACAAAAACTAATTTCGATACAGCATTATTCAAATGGCTAACTGATACGCAACGACAACAATCGTAACAACAACGGCAATTAATTAAAGTTACAGAAACACATTTTTATGTTTGCTTACATTTAAAAATACATCAGTGTCAGCCAGCCAAACTGTTACTTCCCTAATTGAAGTCTAAAGCCGTGTTTTAAAGGTACGTTTTAGCAACATAATAAAATATATTAACAAAAAATATATTTTTCAACTTTAATGACAGAAACTAAAAAGAAAGAAAAAGGTCTAACATTTAAATTGTGGCAGTCGTGGTTATCGCCAACTTACTTCCGGTGATTGTAGATCCTCGGTCCTCTTAATTGGGCCACGCCGTGGATGGTGGCGTGGTTTCTGTACTCCTCGAATATGTCTCTCACTCCTTCCGTTGCCACGGATACCAGAGACGGGCTCCTGGCCTCCTTGTTCTTGTCCTCTATTGGCATCTTTGCATTTCTGTATATAGTCATTAACCGCTCTTTTCACCGTACGTCTCTGGTACCATGTTGGAACTTCAGTACAACAACACCTCTATAATAGATTGGTATTTTATCTATGGGTCCACGTAAAACATTTCCATATGCTCATCATCAATGCATGTATTACAGTACTAGTTAAATACTACAACAACTTTTGTAACTTTGCTGTAGGGCTCATCAGCGTCAATACTGCAATGTTGCTTGAGGCCATCTGACTGGAACGTTCAAAACAGATTCAGATTACATCTTGATAGAAACTCGGCGAAAACGGACTTATTCGCACGAACAGTGTGGATGAAACAAACAAAGTTGACATCAACAAATGAAGAATTCTAATAACACAACGCAAAACAAGAGAGAGAAGAGAATACGTCCATCAAAATGAGCTGACATCGTCAGTGTTATTGGAAAATTATTATTAAGTATAACTTATATGTCGTCTCCGGCACACTGTTCATGAAATATTAATTCACAATTCCAGAGCAGACTCATGAATCTTGCAATGCTCAATCCACCAGCACTTTTTTCCCAAAGTATTGCGGTCTGCGAAAACCTAAAAGTACTGAGTAATGGAGATCAAGCATTAACATGAAACTAATCCCAGAGGACCTGTTGTTGTGAAATAATACCGTACCTAAAAGGCAAGCTGGTGTGTCCCGAAGTATGTGATTAGTAAAACAATTTAAACCCTAATAGCATCACTCGTAGCACATAGCACCAGGATACAAATGGCGCAAAATAAATTAGTGACAGTGATACACAAGTAGTTAAGCCCGGTTTCAGTTCAGGGAATTCGCCAATTTTGCCATTGCAATTAACGGATGATGCTGTTAAATGATAGCACCAGCTAAGTTGTTATTGGCAGTTTACTAGATGTGAGGCGGGACGTAGTCCAGTGGTAAAGCACTCACTGCGATCTAGGATCGATCCCCGTAGGTGGGCCCGTTGCTTATTTATCGTTCCAGCCAGTGCTCCACAACTGGTGTAACAAAAGTTGTGGTAGGTATTATCATCTTTTTGTTGAGTGCGTCGTTAAATGAAACATTCATTCCTTGCTTTATTAGGTGTGTGTATGTGTTTGTGCAGAGGCGGATCCATAGATGTGGGACCAAGGGACCCGCCCCCTAAATATATTCAAGTGCCTCTTTTTTCTGGCTTAAAAAAAAGAATTCATTGTGTTGCCCTTTCACTAGTAATCCATGTGCCCCTTTTTCTTAGTGCTCCCCCCTGGATTTCCTGAATCCGCACCTGCGTGTATGCATGTGTGTGCTTTCTTTGTCTGTCTGTCTGTCCGTCCGTCTCTCTCCTCTCTCTCTCTCTCTCTCTCTCTCTCTCTCTCTCTCTGTGTGTGTGTGTGTGTGTGTGTGTGTGTGTGTGTGTTTGTGTGTGTGTGTGTGTGTGTGTGTGTGTTGCTTGGTGGATTGAATCCATACAACTGAGTTCTGATTATTTCAAAGGTAACGTAGTAACAAAATGAATTAAAAGACAAGGTCCCCGCCAAGATATGGTTTTCGTGGTCAACATCGATTGTATAAATGGAGAAATTAGTCATCAACAACATGCATTACACCAAAGTTGCATGGTGATCAATATTTATTATTATTATTATTATTTGTTTAATGTTGTTTTTTTAAATGTAAAGATGATACACTGAAATTTGTGTCCAAAAATTATTACAACATAATTTCATTACCAGCAGAAAAATGGGAACATCTTTGGTGAGTGAAGGATTAATTGTGTGAAATCACTCTATCGGGTACACATTTTCCCGTTGACATTTTCAACCAGTTTTATACGTCCCATGCCACTTTTGCCGAGTGACAGCAGATTACAGCTTTAATATTCTCGAATTAATTTTACAAGGGTTATGAATAGGCTAGATTACTTTTTAGTAAACATATTTAACATTTAAATATAAAAGTAGCGAAGTATGGTGGTTACAAGTTTAACATTGCAAATTTAAACACTGATACATGTAACTACATTTCACCTTTATTATTAAAATACTATTAAAAATTATACACCATCATGGTTTTTTTTCTAATTACATAAGATTTATGAAAATCCACAAAATGAAAAACAAAAAATTGTATTAGCATTATGGTAGCCTTTACTCTCTCTCTCTCTCTCTCTCTCTCTCTCTCTCTCTCTCTCTCTCTCTCTCTCTCTCTCTCTCTATATATATATATATATATATACTCTTCAAAAAAAGAAACGCAAAAGGGTACAAATGGGTTATAACTCCGATTTTATGTTTCCTACCGGTTCATGCTTTGTGAATATAAGGTCATTGCATGTCCCAAACACATTCCCACGGTTACATTCGATAAAACGCAGCTACTGTACAATAAAGTTCCAAAATGTGAATATTCGCAAAAACGCAGCCACGTGCAAACCATGTCACCACTGCACGTGCGTTGTCTGCACGTGCAACATGAACACCGACAGTATAAAAGTGCAGGGTGTTCGCTTGCCTGGCCTCTGTATCTGGCCGACAGTTGACAATCCAGGACATGCCACGTCTCAGTGAACCGCAGAGAAACAATGCCATCGGCCGACTAGACGCAGGCGAATCCAGAACGGCCGTTGCCAGGGCATTCCATGTGTCCCCAAGCACCATCTCCAGACTGTGGGACCGTTACCAGCAACATGGATCAACACGTGACCTCCCTAGATCCGGTCGACCACGGGTCACTACCCCCGGGCAGGACCGCTACATCCGGGTACGCCACCTTCGGGAACGATTGACTACTGCCACCTCCACAGCCGCAGCAATACCAGGTTTGCGCAGGATATCCGACCAGACCGTACGGAACCGCCTACGTGAGGTAGGAATTCGTGCCAGACGTCCAGTTCGAGGTGTCATCTTAAAACCACAACACCGTCGACTCCGACTGCAGTGGTGCCAGATTCATCGACAATGGCCTCAACTGCGATGGAGACAGGTGTGGTTCAGTGACGAGTCCCGATTTCTGCTCCGACGTCATGATGGAAGATGTCGCGTGTATAGGCGTCGTGGTGAACGTTATGCGGCAAACTGCGTGCAGGAAGTGGACAGATTCGGCGGGGGTAGTGTCATGGTGTGGGCAGCCATCTCACACACTGGCAGAACTGATCTGGTCCACGTGCAGGGCAACCTGAATGCACAGGGCTACATTGACCAGATCCTCCGGCCACACCAGTGTTCCAACATGACAATGCCAGGCCTCACACAGCATGTCTCACAACGGCTTTCCTACAGAACAACAACATTAATGTCCTTCCTTGGCCATCGACATCACCGGATTTGAACCCAATTGAGCATCTATGGGACGAGTTGGACCGACGCCTCCGACAGCGACAACCACAGCCCCAGACCCTGCCCGAGCTGGCAGCAGCCTTGCAGGCCGAGTGGGCCACCATCCCCCGGGACGTCATCCGTACTCTGGTTGCTTCAATGGGCAGGCGGTGCCAGGCAGTTGTCAACACACGCGGAGGCCACACCCGGTATTGACTCCAGATGACCTTGACCTTGGTGGTGTGTCCTATCACTTACTCACAATGGACTAGAGTGAATTGTGAACAATCCTGCAACATTTGGTAATTATCGGACTCACCATTCAATAATTAAATCAATTCTCCAAATGTTACGACAATGTGGTTTTGCGTTTCTTCTTTTGAAGAGTATATATCCAATGTCTACACCAGTTATAAAATAATGCAGCTGGTGAGCAGTTTAGAGCCTAAAATAGAGGTATGGTTTTCAACAGCACATTGGAACCCGACAGTATTTGTAGAAAGCAAAAGCTACAAGTTTATTAAAACTGTATTTATGTTTGTACTATGCATTTATAACAAATATAGGATAGGGAGGCAAGATTGCAGTTTATAGGTGTTATTATTCCATATTAGTCTCCCATCAGTCCTATAGGTTTAGTCCGTCCAAAATAGTTTTCCGGACTTTTTCCATTCACAATGTTAAGCTGTAATTTTTTGTATAGCTTTATTATTTACCGTTACAGATCAAGTTTTGATTTACATGGTAATTTACTAGTTTTTACGTTATTGCTCTAAAATCCCAGCTACGCCAGAGCTACCATGCCCCATGGGGGTTGCCAATATGGAAAATTCCGTTGAAGATATTTTTTCCTTTAGCAAAATATTTTTCATAACTTTTCATGCACCATTATGCTCTAAAAGTTTTACTTTCATAAAAAATCGGGACAGGAAACATATGTTGAGTTGATAAGTACTGTCAGAATGCTGGTTATATCAAATTGTGTGGGGTTTTTTTTAATTTATCGATTTACAAGTCACAAATTGTACTAAATTTGTAAATGATAAATTCACAAAAAAATGACAATTTTTATGACAAACCACGTAAACAAGTTTCTAATGTGATGTAATGATGTCATATTTCCGAGGTTTATTGAAGAATAACATTACGGGTTTTTTTTAGTGATGTTGTCCAATCAGAATAGAATAAGTCCTATAACAACAGAAAGTTTGTAATTATACTTGATTGACTGTAGTCAAATGGCTACCACTGTTAAGCTACCAGTTTTCTTATGTTCCTTTATGTGGCTCCTCAAGGGTTACTTGGATTTAGCAGTTTGTTTAGATAGGATTCAAAATATGACATTGTCAAAATGCTGTAGTTAATTTCATGTCCTTAAGCCCTTTTTTGGAGCACTGTATAATTATATATTTATTTTGTTACACAGGTTCTCCGGCACCAGCACATCAACTTCTACACTCAAATTACAACAGATGATAAAAGACCTGCAAATAGTGATGTGGAGGAAGCGGTTGTAAAATGAAAAGCATAAAGAATAAATGAACTGCATTTAAAATGGTGTTGCATGGTGTTGCATGATGTATGCAAATCAAAGGGATACGGCACTGGTGTGGTGTTCCAGAAATAGGTTTTTTGTGTGTGTTTTTTTAGCAGTTTTATCCGACTTTCTGCAATAATTGACAGAACATTCTATTTGTGCTAACTTGAAGAACCAAACATTTAATCCAAATAAATCATTTGGAAGTGGTAAATGTCTTTTTTGTATTTTGTGATACAGATGTCGAATACTGACCAAGTTCTGAAAATGTGCTTCTTTTCAGCGAGTGCAACACACCCCTTAGGAAATGAGTACATTCTCCACACTGGAAATAGATGTTGCAATCGTGAGACTTAAAGGGACTATCCCGAGTTTGTAGCCATTTTAAAATGTTATGCCAAATCAAATATTTTTATCTTAATAAAATTACTAACATTTTCTTGCATAGAATATGAATATCTTTATAACCCATTTTGTAACATCTCATCATAGAATTTTGTCTCAAATAATTTTGTATCTACAAATTTATCTTTAAACAGCCAAATGAAATTTGAAATAATTCAGCCAAAGGTCATTCCAAATGTATTTATACATATAATGGTTTAATATTTAAAACATGTTACAGTAAGACGGTGTGGTTTTTGTTTTGTTTTTTAAAGAGAAAAAAGCTGGATGTTTTGGGAAAAACAAACCAAATTCTCCTTAGGATAGTCCCTTTTAAAGGATCTTCATCTGTCAGGTGTTTTTATTGTCGTTTTGTTCAGTTAGATCCAGAAACTTTGAATTTTTAGTTAAAGTAACAATAAAATTATGCCGTAAATATTTTCTTTCATCATCCAGCATATTGGATTTGTTTTCATATACTCAAAGGCATGAAGTGGGGTTTGTGTTCTTTCATATCGTGTAAAGGTCTTCACTGTAGTAGATAACACTATATATGACCATCATCATTATATATTCTGAAAAGCATCATGTATAAACAATGTAGCAAGCTGCCCTACCTTGGCAACCTGCAATATAGTCTGTGGGTGTTGAGAAAAATGACTGAAATCGAGTGGGCACATGCTGATTGGTATACACCAATTTCTGCCTTGTTTGGAATTATTCTTGATAAATGAATGTTATAACTTTTGTTTGCTGTAACATGAAATTGGCTTATGATGGTCTGTGAGCATTTTGCCCCATCAATGTGAAATCAAAAAAATGTAGTATGCTGCTGTGCAAGCAAATGACAACAAATTGGAAATGTTTAATTAAGGCATGCACTGGGACACTGACAGCAGTCAGCAGGAAGATGGTTCCTAACAGCACAGAAGCATCAAGACCATCTGTAGTTTCCAGAATGAAGTGGAAGACAATAGTTTTCATGCAATCCTTTTACCCTAATACATCAACATTGTTTTGACTGCATTCACGTTCTGAAAATATCGAGGAAGACCATTTGCAATCTCAAATATCTGTTATAATGTTATGATTGAATAGGCATCACAAAATCAAATTTTATCCATATAAATTGGACTGCAGTATTTTCAGTTTCATAATAAAACGTTTTGATCAGACAGAAAATGGCGCTTTAAACGGCAGCCATCACAGCTGAACTTTGCATCATCTGTGAATGAGCTGTACACCCGATATGAGCTGCCAGAACTGAACGTAGATGAGCATTTTGTAGATTATTATAGTTTTCAAGCAGTGACAAACAAGTTACATGGTTTCACAGCCAGACACCTGTTGATGCATTTAGGTCCCATTGGGTAGGAACATCCACTTCTAAATTAGTTACAACTTGAGTCTTATAGAAGATACCGGGTGACCACATGAAAGAAGGCCAGACAGAGCATAAACTTTCAGACATCTTTTCCAAGTCTTCTGTTCAATTTCAGACCAAAGTAATAAAAAACATGTTTCAATTTATAATGCAAGTCCTTAGAGCACTGCATTACGAGTAATTCCAGAAAATAAAACCCATAAAGTCGTCATTTTATTGTGAAAAAGTGCTTGTTCAGAAAGGCAATATAATTGGCAGACGTAGAAACCGTGTTTGAAACAAGTTACATATTTGTGTGGTCTGAAATCGAGCTCTTCCTGGATGATGTCTCAAGCAAGTTGGCAGTCTGTGGTCTAAAACAAGCTGTTGATGGGTGAATGTCTAAAGCGGCGGAGACAGAAAGAATGACAGAGAAAGATTTATTTCCCACATCCAGAATGTTTAATGCTGCACATCAATAGTTTACACAGGTTATTAGTCACAGAGAACGAAGCTACAGTGTTCTAAGATGAGGTACCTATACAAATAGAAACAGCACAACAGAAACAATCAATTGAAATACTAGTACTAGGATAGAAACAGCTAGGTCACAGTTGTTGGGCACAGATAGGAGAGAAAACAGATGTATGCACCAAGCCCCGAGACTCGGCAGACAATGGTAAACAATCCTACATATATAAACAGCTATAAATGTTTGCAGTCACACAAATACATCACCCACTATCAACTCATTTTTTTAAATCAATTTTATTACAAAATGGTACTTTCTTTTAAAACAGATAAGCGTAGATCGCAGATTTCGTGAAATATACAAAACGAAACTTCAAATCGTTCTTACCTGTAAATTGATTATTTAATCCATGAAATAAACACAGTTCCTTACGAAAACAAAGTCCTCGATAACACGTATGGCCGTCATTACATAGCTTGTCAGCATCCGCTAGACAAATGTTATGTCATTAGTTCACGAACACCAGATTGGGTAGCACACACAGGGCTTTCCTGGAATGTCACAACTGTGTATGGTGCTCTGTTCACTCCAAAAATAGGGCAGTTAACTATCAAATGGAGTCAAATGTATTTAACTATAAACAAATTGTTGTGAAATCGGATCAAAGTTGTTAAGATGCACATGAGTAGATTTTATTGTCAAGATCTCGATCTGCTCTTCCTTTTCATTATGACAAGGGCACCAAAATCCAGATGTTGATGGTTTGGGAGAATCTTTGGACGATCTTTTCAGCACAGATGACTTTTTCTGAATCTGTTTCTTTGGGGGCGGGTTTGATTTCTGGTGGTCCTTCATCTTTTCAAGAGTACTGTCGTCGGTTATTGCTCTACCACCTACAATAGCACTTATCACTTTTCTTTTCTTTGTGGGCTTTGCAACACCGAACATAGTCTCATCAAGTTGCGAGAAAAATCCTGTTGCAGACAATGGCAAAATTACATCAGTGACTTCTGATGATTTCCTTTTGTACGTGTTAGATTCTTCTGGTAATATTGCCTGATCTTCAGAAGACTTGAACAACTGAGCTGTCACAAAGTGCGATTTGTTTACTGCATGTCTGTTGAAAGGGAAAATTCCGCACTTTCTAAAAGATGCCAGCAGATTGGCTTGTGTTAATGCCTTTGTGTATGCCTGACAACCCAATCGACATATACAGTGCTTCTCGATGCCGCATGTACGTGTGTCTAAGGTTGCAGTAGATTTTCTTGAACAGCCCAAAGCAACCAACATCCATTGGTTAAAGTACATGCGAGGTATGTGCTAGAAGCACAAACAGGATGATGTGTCTCTCTCTTGCCCATTCACTCAGTACTATGGAGACGTGCGACTTGTGACCGTCGTACAAGATCAACACTGGTTTCTCTGCTGTTGACTGGACAGAGTACTTGACAAAGTGCTCTGCAAGATACTTCTGGAAGATTTCACTGTTGGACCAGCCTGAATCACTGACAGTTCCATTAGCTCCTGGCAAACAACCTTCCAATAGCTCGTCTCGCATTCGCATCCCTTTGAAAATTAAATATGGAGGGATGGCATGTCCAATGGCATTGCCACATCCGATCACTGTCGTCGTGTTCGAGCTCAGCAGTGTTACTGCAACTGGCACCGATTTATTGGAGGCAACGTTTGGGGGCTTGTGATTCTCCATTAGTCCTTTTTCATCTATGTTGTATATTCGCTCAGGACTGTTCTTCCAAGTCGTTGTCATCCAAAATCATTTCCAAGTGGGAGTAGTAGCATGAAACTGTTTCTTCAGACGTTGCTTTGGCCCTCTGGACCTTCTGTACCTTTAACTCAGGGTATCTTCTCATAAGACCATGAAACCAACATAAGGACACTGGCTTATCGGCTCTTGTCTTCTTCCCTAAATAGATGGCAAGATCAGTTGCAATGGTCAGCACATCTTGTCTGGTGTAGCCAATGTACTAAGGGGAATACTGAATGTTCTTGAAGCTTTCTGGATGCCCATGCCATCTTCCACAACAGCTACATATGCCTTGGACACTGTCTCATCCGAATATGATTTGTATCTTGACTTTTCTGGCCGTGGAATAGTCTAAAACACAAAAATAAAAACATATTAAAACATCTTTCGTTTCTTATTTCTTTTCTTTTCTTTTTTTCTCTCTTTCTTTTCAATTTAGGTCAGTGCCCTAGAGGAGTTTAAAGAATATTTCTTCATACTAGATATGTCTATGTAATTACCTGTATATGTTACTACTAATATATATATGCTATGTATTGTAGTAGTGATTTAGGGCCCCAACCCTAACACTACGTATTCTTCTGGGACAATTAAAAAAAAAAAAAAAAAAAAATCATAAACTGCATACATCAGAATTCTACATAAGAAATGGCCCGAATGGGCTTCCATACTTTTAAAAATTTGACAGTAGTTCCCTTTCTTTGGTATTGTAGACGGCTAGTATAGATAGTAAACAAAGCAGACGACGCTTTCTCGTGAGTACCGAACTTTTCGTTTGTGTGTTATTGGTGACCTTTTAATGGTGATGCATTTACAGTGTCACACGGCAAAATTACATAAGATTACAAGATATAGATGTCATACTTACGCATGGGAGTTTTACCCGAAGCATTTTTGTAGGGCTAGCGAAAATAGCTTGGCTGTCAACTTGCGATCCTTAATGATGTCACATCTCTATTTATATCCCGAACAAAATGGCCGTTCGGAAACTAATGATGTTCGAAAACTAATGACCGAACGATACTACAACCATTGAAATATATAGCAGTCCTTGGACACTGTTTGGAATGGGAAAAATTGAACAACTCAGGGCTAGCTCTAGGTGATCAGAAAATTTCGCCAAATTAAACTAATTTGCCAGTTGTTCCTAAAATTCACAATTGGTGAATTTGGCTTTGATCCAATGACACAAGCACCAAATGCAAGCACGCTACTAAACTAAATGTTTGACATCCAATAGCTGAAGATTAATTAATCAATGTGCTCAAGTAGTGTCGTTACACAAAACGAACAAACTGACTAAGCTAAATATTGCTACAAACAACATTTTATTTTATATTCACCAGACATGTTCTATCATCTATTAAAAATTGTTAGGCCTCATAAGTTTGGCAGTACATTTGACGTGAACGTAAAGTTTATACTAACTACTAAACATCTGCTTTGGCATTATGTCATCAAATTCTGTGTTCGTGTAAAGGAAAACAATTATTAACATAATTATTGCTGTAGGCACACACAACCACACACACACACACACACACACACACGCACGCATACATGATTATATACTAGTTTTAAATATTAAATATTTGAGCCCTGCCATACTATTGACCTGTGTGACAGAATTCATGCAAAATCTTGCCAAGACAGACCCTTGCTGTAATCCACATTTTATTAAACAAAATACACTAAAAACAAAAATCTGACTTTCTACATTCAGAAAATTATTATTTTGATATGTTTTATTGATACGTACATGAGTTACCGCTCAAGATGTCGAAACATACTGCCATGAACAGTTTTGTGAACATGTATGCTGCAAAATACTTGTGAAGTGATGATGTTAGCCACAAAAACACTTGATTATTTCATACCTCTCTATTGCAGGGATGTGAGACATATATGCGTAAATGCGCTTTTCCATTTCATCTGATTAAACAAAAATATGATGTTCAATGTTGTTGACCACACATGTTTTCACGGTTTCTGGTTTATGATGTGTGCCTTATAAGTTATAACCAGTTTAGATTTGTTAGCATTGAATGCAATTTTTGGCAATTCCAGGGGTTGCAAACAATGTTTCTTCGGGGGGGGGGGGGGGGGGGGGGGGGGGGCTCAAGGGCCCCTGGACCCCAGTCGCAGTAAGCTTTTTTGTTCCAGCCCCTCTCATATCCCTGCTATTGATATAACTTAATTACACACTTACCGGGTCAAGAACTTGTTACAACATCAATAAATTATTAAATTTAATACCTTAAGTTATTAATGGGCTATTCCATGGTGATGATTTAAGGCAGGACGTGACTTTCTGACTCTTTATGATCTCCTTCACTAAAAATCTTTTTAAATGGAAATGCAGTTTTATCATTTATAGACTCATTACATATAATAGTATAAGCATGTCAGGCCTAATTTTGTTTTTGTAAAAAAAAAAGAGACTTATAAAGTAAAAAGTAAAATGTGCCAGGACATCACATTTTTAACACTGCAGTAAATTCCAAAACTCTGCTCTCCTAGTAGAATGTTTGATTATTGAAGTACACTGTTTAACACAATATCCAGTCTATTTCTGAATGCCGTATAGCAATTTACTAAAAAAATATTCTTTATGATGTAACATTTACTTTTAAAAATTTCAGTAGGAGCCAAGACGTAACAAACCAGGTTGTGACTATTTGTCCAGTTCACTTATACAACTAATAAATGATATGTATATCAAATACTAGTAATGAAAGACTGTTAATTTATGAAATCAATGATATTTACTTGTTTTAAGTGTTTTTATCATCAAAATAAGTACATAAAATCCCGATTAATTGAACTGTCATTGTTCAAAAAACAAAAGTTCTCATACAATATTCACATAATATACTTTTATAACCAGTGACCATACTGTCAACAACATTGTTTATCCTGTTGTTGCTAAGTCTGGTGATTTTTGTCTTACTTTATATTACAATACATACATGTACAAACTAAAAAGATGAAGTATAAGTATAACTTTTTCGTTGGCTGTGGCATCAACTTTTGCATTTAGCTCAACATTGATTGTACAGATGTAGCTACATTTCTCATAAATTACATGTCCTGCATCAGTAAAGCTTCATTTATAGTTCTATCTATGAATGTTCACTTCAGTGCACGTCAGAATTTGTTTTTCAACTTTATTATTTTAAAATTTTAATTTAATTTTTGGAAGTTTAATTTTTTTAATGTTTTAAAAACATTTTTAACATGATTTGAGATAGATATCTACAGATACACTATCAATGACACTGAATAAGTTTATGGTAGGCCAGACATTTAATTCTGTAGAATTCTTGTTTGCAATTTACCATATATTTTAGAATTAATATATTATTATATTTTGCCTTTTGTTGGTATTTTTATGATCATCTGATTTAACTGGAATTCAAAATATGAACCCCAGTCAGTACAGAAAGTATAGTTTTTGGACAGTTTCTTCTTTCTGTTCATCATTATCTGATAGGCCAAACTATCAACAATGTATATTAATATAAACTGTTGATGGATGACAATAGCAAAAATCTCAACAACACAATTTCAAGATTAGAATTCCCCCAAGTTTTATCTTCCACATATGAGCCGTCACAAGGGAAAATTTTGGTAAATAACAGGTAATAACCATACAAAACTAAATCTCAGGTATTTGGGCTCTATCTTAAAATTTTATATCATGTAAAAATACAGCATTAATGATGTCACGTTTTAAAAATGAAAGTAGACGGTGTCAAAATGAAATTTCAATGTTATTACCTTATTCTAGTAAGTAAAGTGAACAGATATAATAATTTAATAATTATCACACACACGCACGCACATACACACACAGCAATGATAATAATAATAAAATCGGTTGAGTGAGAAAACCTTTCGAGAATTGATCTACTATACCTCCGCATGTTAATCTCTAGACCAGCTGATGCAATGACATGACGTATAATAAAGGTATATAAATGAAACGTTTCTGTTACTAAAAATGTAGTATTGTTACAGATATATATATTTTTTTGTAGGAAATGATTTAATTTTCAGTATTTAGATTATAAATAGAAATAGGAGTAGAAATAGTGGTGTTGATTGTAGTCCACAGAACAGGTAGGCCTAACCGAGTAGTAGACCCATGCAACCCGATACGATCCTAATTCGATGTTTGGTCTAACTTATGAATATTGTATGTAACTTTTGGAAAAGTTGCTGAACTTTATGTTATGTATAATCATGTACATTATAAAAACGTGTAATACTTGCTTACCATATCGATATATATAGGACTTCTCCCTATAGTTGTAAATGTGTATCAAAGTACTGATTGTATCGCTAACGATCTCGACCAATGTTCTCAGGTACAAAATACAAAATAGTAACCAAACACTATTGTACATACAAATATATGTTTACATCAAACTGATCTTCAATGTAAAGAAGAAGATGTCATCTTCTAAATTCTTCAAAACAAACAACGCAAACAGCATGTCAACTTTTACTTCCGCGTTTACATGTGATGTCAAACTTCGAGCCGCGTTTACTCGGTTTCTGATGTCATGCTAAGTTGTAGGTTTTCGCGTGTGACTGCTCATAGGGTCATTCTGTGTCAAATCACCCAATGGGTTAAACCCGACCATCTCAGATTTTTATGAAACTTGGTATACTTGTTGATTGGGATCCCACAGCACCAAATCTAGTGGTGTGGGAGATACAGCCCCCCAAAGTTTGAGATTTTCGGCCAAAAGGGGCGTGGCCGCCAACCTTTGAACCCTCATATCCCAAGAACTACTGGGCCAATCTTCATAAAATTGGTATTGTTGGAAAGGTATTTGACAAGGATTCCAAATCTGCCATTGTTCAGATTGGAGAATGTTGGGGTACACTGACTGTTTGACCTTTGTTATGACCTTGAAATTGACCTTGTGGATCACGTGACCTTGAGATGACCTTTCTTGAAATTTAATCTCCCACATGTTAACTAAAACATAAAAGTTTCAGAGATGTAATGTTCTTTGTTTAGCAGCAATACACATTCAAAAATTGCATGTCCATGAAAAATAACACCTTTTCTGCCATTAATGTCTGATTAGCTGTACTGAAGTAAACCTGATTGACCAATTCCTGATGCTAGGAATCACCATCTCTCTTGAACACTTGAGTAATACATTGTAGGCCTACATGCTATGATCATATGATATCAAACTACTTCCCTCATTGCCTTCTCACCAGTTCAGCAGTCACAGAATCATTCGGTCACCCACTTGCAATTCTAGCATCATCCTTTTTACTCAGAGAGTACATCCGTCGAGAAGATGCAATAGAAGGTGTATCAATGACACAGAAGATGTCCCCTTCACTAATCCAACAAGTGTCTTCTTCGTTTGGCCAGTGAAATAACTTAGAAGGTCCGTGAGGGTGCATGAAACGAATAAAGAAGTCTTGATGCTCTTCTGAAATGTCCTCAACTAGCCCAACCCATGCCTCATTGTCATACAGACAACAAACATAGTTTTGCTTCTTGGCTTCAATGGGAGGCTCCTCTGATAACTCTGTCATATCATACTTAGAATCCTGGACAGATACTAGTTCTGGTGGGTCACTCTGCAGGCTCAGATTTTTATTTCTGAAAAACCTAACTTTTATATGTCAAATCAGCCAGGACGTAACATTATATATTTTGAAAAATAATTTAATATACTAATTATGATATGAAAGAAGAGAAAGTAGTATTTTTATATGCAGTATATTTTAGATATGATGTCCTGATACCTATTTTTTAATTTGACATAACAGTAATGAAATATTACCAAAAAATAAATGTCACATCCTGGCTTACAAAAATCTTTTTTTCTTCAAATAAAACTGTCATTAAAACCCATAAAACATAAGTAAATTGGCAATAAAAGTATATTTGTATGTGCTTAAAGGTGTTAACATTAAGCTATAATAAAAACTTAGTTTTAACACTAATAACAGATCATTTTAAAATTTTCACACCAATGGTCCAAATACCATGGAATGGCACTAATATTAAATTTAAATTTAATATCTTTAGTATTTTGTATATTAACTTTTACAACCATGCTATTTATTTGAATTTGGAGAGCCTGATTAATTTGTTGATGTATGTTTGTTTCCCAGGGATGACTTTTTAACTAATGATGGTGGCACTGGTACAGCAAACACGGAAAAATTAGATGATTATAGAAAAAGAGTATCAAGAATAAATCCACCATGGAAACAAGATTTAACAGAGAAAAAGAAATCTGGCCCAGTGGTAAGTATATTTGTGCATGCTTTACATAATTTACTGGTCTAATATAATTTGTCTACTTTATACAAAGTGTTTATGTTCAAAGACATTGATAAAATTGAATTTTTAATATTTTAGTTTGAAAAGAATGTACAATATTACATTGCAGAATTGCACAACTTGTTCAAGCTTTAGTAAAAAACAAAAGGTGGGTATTTTTTTTTTGGGGGGGGGTGTTGAACAACACCACTAGAGCACATTGATTTATTCATAAGTCGGCTACTGTATACATGTCACTCAAACATTTGTTAGATCTGACATGTAGTCTTTGAGAGGAAACCGGCTACATGTTTCCATTAGCAGCAAGGGATATATATATATAGATCATTGTAATACAGGTAATTTTGAATTTGAATGACGTCACTTTACATCTCCTTACAATAACACTAAACTTGGTACATGACATTTCCGTTTTCAGAATGCTGGAAAAAATCCAATGCAAAATTGCTATTGATTTTTTCTTTTTCTTTTTAACACTACTAATGTACATGTACCTGAATGTGTTTGAAGAAAATCTTGTGATTAAAAAATTTGTATCTTTTACGAAATATGGATTTCAAGTGAAATTTCTGTGAGATATATTTATTGTGTATGAAGCCAAAACAAGGGTGCGAAGAGTGACTCGTCGACCTTAGATAGGGACTAAACTAGATCTTCCTCCAAAAAGCTTTAGTAATTCTCATGTATAATATTTTTTGATCAGTTCGCATCGTACTGCATCATTAGATTTACATGTAGATTAAAACTTTAATTAAAAAAAAGAAAAATATTATTTAAGAATTTTTTGTTTAAAAATACTAATATTATTACTAAACTTGTAAATTAATTTTTTATTTGATGATATTAGAAAATTAGTTATTATAACTGAGCTAAGTTTATGAAGTCTGTTTTTCTTAAAAGCAAATGGTTAAGCATTGTAAAGATATGCAGTGCAAGGAATATTTTAAAATTTTGATTAGCGATCGCTGATGGTCTGTTAAACTACAGTGAAACCTCTCAAGACCGGACCCTCTGTAAACCGGAATTCCCTCAAAACGGGGCGTTTTACAGAGTCCCTTTTTAAAAGCCAGTACAGAACTTAACCTCTTGAAACCAGATCCTTCTTAATACCAGACATTTTTATTGGTCCCAAGGATGTCCGGTTTAGAGGGGTTTCACTGTATTTTTAACATTTTGGAATTGTGTAGTAATCTGTTAAATGTGTGTGGTAGCGATGCGATACTAAACGATATGTTCCATGTAGTTACATGTATGCGTGTAAGACACAAACAGGCTTTGTAAATTTAGCCCTATGTGTTTAATGTATTATTTTGTGAAGCTAACTGGTATTAATTACTGATTGTCACTTAATGTTTCAGTCTCCAAGGAATGTAAAAACATCATCTTCTGCAGTGGCACACTCACAGGTACATAGTTGATTTATAGTTTATAAATCAGGGTATAGGGACCAATTTCACAACATGTTTGTAAGCCTACTTTTGCGCGTAAACCTAAAATTATTATTAAACCACAGGTAGACTGATTTTTTGTTTGTTTGGCATTTAGTGTCAGTTTAGTACAGAATGATAGTAAAAGTGTGTTGGGTGGCGAGGGGGTCATACAAATCACTGGTTTTGCATATATTCATGTAACTGAATACTGATGTACATGTACCTATGTAGAAATGACACAAACGTACTTGTGGTTGTAAACCTAAGATTTTTAAATATTGACCCCTGGACATCGTGCAGGGTTCTTGTTTTGAAAACCCAAAGCAGATGATTGCTATGAAGGGAAGCTGAGTGAAATGTGTATGTTATAATGCAGAAAACAAGCAATCAAATGAGGCAGATCTATATAACCTTGCTAGCACTGTAGTGGTAATAATTGCTGATAACCAGTTAAAACAAAATAACCCAGAGTTTTGTTTTCAAAACAAAATGTCATACTGTGAAAGGATCAGTGCACCACAACTAGGGAGATAGATTTAAATAACGATGGTAGATATCCATGTATTTTACATAAAAACATGATACTTTGAGGGGCACAACTAGGGAGATAGATTTATATAACGATGGTAGATATCCGTGTATTTAACATAAAAACATGATACTTTGAGGGGCACAACTAGGGAGAGAGATTTAAATAACGATGGTAGATATCCATGTAGTTTACATAAAAACATTATACTTTGAGGGGCACAACTAGGGCGACAGATTTAAATAAAGATGGTAGATATCCATGTATTTTACATGAAAACATGATACTTTGAGGGGCACAACCAGGGAGATAGATTTAAATAACGATGGTAGATATCCATGTATTTAACATAAAAACATGATACTTTGAGGGGCACAACTAGGGAGATAGATTTAAATAACGATGGTAGATATCCATGAATTTTACATAAAAACATGATACTTTGAGGGGCACAACTAGGGAGATAGATTTAAATAGCGATGGTGATATCCATGAATTTTACTTTGAGGGGCACAACCTGGGCGACAGATTTAAATAACGATGGTAGATATCCGTGTATTTTACATAAAAACATGATACTTTGAGGGGCACTACCAGGGCGACAGATTTAAATAACGATGGTAGATATCCGTAAATTTTACATAAAACCATGATACTTTGAGGGGCACAACCAGGGCGACAGATTTAAATAACGATGGTAGATATCCGTAAATTTTACATAAAACCATGATACTTTGAGGGGCACAACCAGGGTGATAGATTTAAATAACGATGGTAGATATCCATGTATTTTACATAAAAATATGATACTTTGAGGGGCACAACTAGGGAGATAGATTTAAATAGGGGGCTAGTTAAATCTGGCAAGGGGCCAGTACCAATTTATTTTAACTGGCTCTTTTTGGCCACTTGATTTTTTAAAGTTAAATTTCAACCATATTTAATGGGTTATTGTTTATCAATTAACTTTGTTGTTATTATATTTTTTTCAGATTCCACTGAGTGTAGCAAGTGCTTTAAGACGACGTCACACAAACCCTGGAGCAGAATCTCCATTCAAACAGCAAGTTGTCAACCAGCCTGCTCCAACTGGCATACCTCGAAAACGCATATCACCGTCAAACTCAGTAAGATAATCAAAACAAATCTCTCATTTCGAAGGTTAAAGTTTATTTTGTTTAGTGACACTGCTAGAGCACATTGATTTATTAATCATGTTATTGGATGTTAAACTTAATAATTCTGACATATAGTTTAAGAGGAAAGTGCAACATTTTCCCATTAGCAGAAAGAGGTATGAATTTGGTATAAATTACTGTATGTCGGGCTTTACCAATGACGAGGCGGTATGTAGCCCAGTGGTAAAGTGCTCACTTGATGTGCAGTTTGCCTAGGATTGATCCGCTTTGGTGGGCCCATTGGGCTATTTTCTTGTTCCAGAATCCAGCCAGTGCACCACTACTGGTATATCAAAGGCCGTGGTATGTGCTATATTGTCTGTGGGATGATGCATATGGTGCATATAAAATATCCCTTGAAACTAATGGGAAAATGTAGCGGGTTTCCTCTCTAAGACTATATGTAAAAATAACCAAATGTTTGACATTCAATAGCTGATGATTAATAAATCAATGTGCTCTAGTGGTGTCGTTAAACAAAACAAACTTTAACTTTACTGATGACATTTTTTCCCCCTGCTAGATACAAATTATTGTCTGTTGAAGGGGTAATTACATCAAAACCTTTCAAAATTTAATGGGCTGAAATTACGAAGCCTGTTTTTCTTAAAATTAATGTAGGTGTTAAGCATTGTAAATACACGTAGTACACATGTAGTACACATGTTTTAAAAAACCCCAGCCTTTGTAAATTCAGCCCAATAGTTTTAGCGTGTTGGATTTAATTTTTAATTTTTTTTTAAATTTCAATTTTTTTTAATGTTATTGGTACACTGTTGTATTAAGTAATAAGTTGTACATTGAAGATTTATTAAGAATTTAATATGAAAAGGAAAGAAAAAGAAAACATTGAAAAACTATTACTATATATATATATATACAGAGACTCTTGTGTAAGTGCAGTTTAATTCATTTGCTATTTCAGACATTTTTGTTACTTGTTGCAATGAAATGTAAGACTAGTAAATACCCAGTCATAACGTGGTTTATTCTTTTGAAGTTCCGACAACAAGTGGGAGCCGTACAAAGTAGTCACCCAAGTCGACGCAGCCAGACCACAAATGATGACAGCGACTTGACAAAGAAACGCATCGAACGGGTTCAGCGTGCACGACTTTACTTGCTACAGCAAACTGGGCCAAATTCTTTCCTGATCGGAGGTGATTCTCCCGATCACAAGTTCAGGGTTATTATTGGTCCACAGGTAAGAAATTGAAAAAAAAAGCCCATCTTAGTTTGCATTTCTTATTGCCCTGCTTGTCCATATGTCATCCATATAGTTTTTTCACGTTGTTTTTTTTGGCAATGTCTCAAGATATTGAGCTGAAATGTTATGTAAGCTTTATCAAATGGGGTTAGAGATTTAGTTTAACTTTCATGAGGATTGGCCCATTTTTCACAGAGTTATGGCCCTTGAACTTCGGCTATATGAAAATTTTATTAATCTGTTACAGAAAAGTTTGTTTCTCTTTGTACTCTCAATAGTTAATCATGTGACTGGAAATGGGATATCCAGTGTGCCCATGCTTTGAAAAAAGCCTGTATTTTATTTATCCATCCCAATTCCCTATTTTTAAATTACAAATCCAATTTGCAGGGATTAAGATGCTCAACACCACATATCGTGTCGTAAATAAATATCACTAAAGACACTTTTAAAATCATATTTTGTGTCTCTTTGTGTGGGTGATCATTTTTAGAATATCAGTGTTTCCTCTCAACATTCTGATTTTGCAGATTTTCTCCATTGGGTTTTAAAAAAAGAATGTATTGTAGAAGATGTTGAATCTAGTAATGTCTATTCACAAATGTGTGTTGCTTATAAAGCATTCCAATATTACTGCCGATATACAGCTGTGTTTCAGTTCTCTATGTCATGATAATTAAATTTCCCTTACATTCATTACAATATAACATCATCCCATTGGTTCAGATGTAGCAACGAGAGTTTCTTCAATTCTCGATGAACGAAAAAATTACGTAATAGCTGATGATGTCATTTTATATGGGCAAGTTGTCTTATTGAGCTTTATTGTTTATGGACCAAAAGCAATTCAAAATAAAGTTGAAGTGTTAGTGTTATTATTAGCAAGTATCATTCAAATGTAGTTATAACTATTGTCCGTCATTTCTTTTACGTTCATCTGGGTATGCAAACTTCGTCGATTAACACAGTTTGCGGATGATTTTTTGTTTTTTCATACCCCAATGAACGTAAAAGAAATAACAGACAATCCTTAAATGAACCATTGTGGTATCTTAATTGATGTTTGTTGTAGACATGCAGCTGTGGTCGCTTCCCATTCTGTGTTCATATTCTGTTTGTGATGTTACGAGTCTTCCAAGTGAGCGAGTTGGACCCCCGTTTGTGGAACAAGACTCTAAAGAATTACGAGGTTTGTTTACGTTCACAACGCTGCTTTTTGTAAACTTGCTATGTGTATATTTGTGCTGGGGAGTCCTTAACAATTAATTCATTCAAACTGACTTTTAATTAATGGCAAAACTTCAAACTGCCTTATGATTAATAACAAAAAAGCTTTACATAAATGCAGTTTTAACTCTGTATTTTATTATAGAGTCTGGTGCAATTTTTTATTTTGAAACATGACAGGTGCTATTTACTATAACAATGGGACAATCTTTGTTTGCGTTTTATAGCAGTTCACTGTGTATACTGATGCATAAAACAAAAGTTTATTAAAATTAGTTTGTACTTTATTTTCATGGTGTTAAATGTTTGTGATTTTGCATTAAAAGACCCACATATTTTATTGGGTACCTAAATTTATTTATTGATAAGGTAGTATCATAAATTCATATTAAATGAACTTGTATTACTTTTCTGTTTAGTTCATAAATTTGTTGACTGCATTGGTACATGAATTACACAGAAATTAAACCACCATGAACAAAAGTGTTTTCATATTATTTGACAGTAGGAAATGATGATATAACACTAGGGGGATGAGGTTGAAGCTTTAATAATGTACCGGGTACACACATTTGTTTTAAGTTATAGGAAGTTGAGTTTTTGAAGGACGTTTTTCCTTTCATTCCAGGTTGAAAGTCTTTTCCGTATTTACCATGACAAACGGTCTTCCCGAATACACAGTCGTAAACAAGAGAAGAGTGTGAAAGCGAAACCTATTGTTGAAGAAAATCATGTCAGCGATTCCAGCGAGAACACGAGTCTGCCATCTGAGAGTGAAACTGGGTATGTGCATATTGTATTTATTCCTAGGGCTGTTCTAGAGTGGATCACACGACGGACAGGCATCGAAATAATTGATTTTGTCTGATTACCAGAAGGTTACCACAAATTTGAACAAAACACAACCAACTAAATTTGTATCATTTGGGTGCTGTTTGAATATAACTTATACACAGAAGTATCGGTATAAACTTGTTAAAGATATGAATTAATACCAAAAAAATAGCATTGCTCATGTTTGTGAAGGAATCATAATGGGAGTTGTAAATATGTTGTAAGTTATAGGTTATCAGGCTTGTAATTTATGGTAACCTATACAGAGTTATCAGACTTAAAATGATAATTACAGTGCCTGCCATACTCCCCACACACAGGGCTAGCTCTAGGTGTGTAGAAAATTTCGCCAAATTATTCATTAAACTTAAAAAATTACAGAAACCTAATAATTTTCTCACAAAATTTCAATTATTACATGAAATTATTTCGCCAAATTAAAATAAAATTTGCCATTTGTTAAAATCGCAATTGGCGAATTTGGTGAGTGCCAGAGCTAGCCTTGTGGGACAGCCCTTGCCGTTATATATTTGCAAACGTACACTGAAAATAGTTGAAAATGGTTGTTGTGAAAGGTGCTACGTCAGCAAAGTTGAGAACAGTTATTTGTTCACTCGTTTCATTTTCATTTGACTTCATGACTGAAATCTTATGTGCCGAGTTAGATGAATATATTGAATGTTGTTGATTTATTTTACAAGTTCTGGGTACCACTTTTGCTACCCTTGCTCAGTTGTACCCAGGGTGTTCATTTTCCTTAACAGTAGGAGTCTGAGAAACAACCTACATTATTTATTTATCTTCATAATTTAAACTGTTGTGATTCAAGGCTATAGCTTTTATTTAAAACACAAATTCCAGTGTTTCCATTAGAATTTATACTGAAAAGAAATAGAAATTAAATTTATATTAGATTATTTATATAAGATTTAACTTTTTTATTATATATATTTTACTTTTGGTACTTTGATTGTTACTGCTAGCATAGATATTAATGCAGTTAAACAATTTTGCTGGAAAAAATATTTAGGTTTCAAGGATTTAGTTTTTTCAGCTTTTAATCCCTTCATGGCTTTTTTTTTATAAAATAATTTTCTCAAAGTAGACTGAAAATGTCGTTTGTTTAACCTTTAGACTACTGGATTAATTTTTAACAAAAACCACGTTGAGTGGGTACAAGTTTATAATTTTTACTCACATATATTCACTTAAATGTTTTATAAAAACATGAAATAAAGTTCATATATTAATCGGTAAGTATTATTTTCGTGTCTGTTTTTTGTAATTTTTATTATTTTAGATCGGCTAATGGTGATTAAAATTAGGCAAAAAATCAAAAAAGTTGCGTTTACTTACGGGCATTTGTGGCCAGCTGTCCAGTATTTATGTCCATTATTCCCGATAACAGTGGTTTTCTGACCAGAATTATTTATTTAAACCCGAACTAAGATTCATATTGCAATATTTGGTAATTTTCGTTGTTGGTAAAACGATCAAATTTATTATCAAATTAGCTGTCACAATCAGCTATCGATCCCTGAAAATGACCGCGACGTGCCGCCATTGTTGTCAAGCGAAAATACTTGCCGAAAACCACTTTTTGAACTCAGAATTTCAAGGTATTTTCAATTGAAAAAATCAAAACAAAAGCCACCATTTTAAAAAAAATCTTTTTTCTTTAATTATATTTCCGTTTCCGGTGAGTGTCGTGTGCAAAACGGCGGGAAATATGAATTGGGGAATGCACTGTATACAGTGTACAGTATATCGATTGACGTGACGTCGGGCGAGTTATCTCGCCTGCAGTAGTCAGAAGGTTAAGAACAATGTAGAATTTTCAGCTAGATCATATTAGCTTTATTTTTAAACAGGTAACACATTCCTGAAGGTAGTATGATATCTGTTTTAAAGTTACATGTACAATGATTTTGTGTATCAGGAGCACAAGAGAGGAGGACGACACATGTCCGATCTGTCTTCTTGAGATGCTGGAAGGAGAGAGTTTAATCAAGTGTGAAAACGGCTGCCAGAACCGGCTTCATCACCACTGTATTGCAATCTGTGAGTACTGTACAATGCTGTGTGTACTGTTTTAACTTTAGGTTTTTTAAATATTTAAGTGTATGTAATAGACCAGTTGTGATTTTTTTTTTCTCCATAATGTAGCATTTCTTAATTTGCAGGCAGGATTTAGCCCAGTGGTAAAAAGCGCTCCCTCGATGCGCGGTCAGTCTGGGATCAATTTCCGCCATTGGGCTATTTCTCTTTCCAGCCAGTGTACCACAACTGGCATATCAAAAGCCGTGGTATGTACTACCCTGTCTGTGGGATGATGCATATAAATTATCCCTTGCTGCTAATCGAAAAGAGTAGCTCATGAAGTGGCGACAGCGGATTTCCTCTCAATATTTGTGTGATCCTTAACCATACATGTATGTCTGACGCCATATAACCGTAAATAAAATGTGTTGAGTGCATCGTTAAATAAAACATTTCTTTCCTTTATTTGTTTTTAGGACTCATCCTGCCCATTGATAAATTACCGTATTTGACCGGAAATAAGCCCAGGGGCCCAAGACAACTCATTGTAAGCTTAGCATGGGGTGGGCTTATTCCCAGACAAGGGGCCAGTTTTGTTGAAAAAAACAACAAAAAAAACGAAATAATTAAAATAAATAATAATTAAATGAACTAGGAAGAAAACAAAAAACGTCCAGTAGCACATCTATTAATTAGTGTTCCATTTGTTATTAATAAATAATAATTGTTTATTAATTAAATTGTTTTTTTTACTAGTATCTAATTATCAGAAACACACCTTCTATGTTACAATTACTTACCAGTGCTGTTTATTTACATCCAAAATTTAATGCTGAGAAGACTTAAAACAACAAACTCAATAGCCTATACACACGTTTCTGACAGGCAGCCAGCTTACACTACAAAGAATTGTCAATCTAGGCCATTGTTCTTAGCCAATCAGAATAAGGTATTTGCCTAATTAGCATTAACTGCGGACCCAGTGTGGTGGTAAAAATAGACATTGGTTTTTAGTTCAGACTTGGGTTTGGGTACTTCAAAAAAATGCTGCAGGCATGAAATTGAAAACAATGTTACACACTGTTACTGTTAGACTACTAAATCTCACTGGTGGTAAAATATTGTGTTACATTTGTGTTTAATTATCTGCAGGAGGTATGACCTTTTAAATGAACTTTGAGCAAACTTGCAGTTTTGTGTTATTTATAAGGTGACGAAGTTGGGGGTGGGCTTATTTACGAATGAGGGCCTAATTTCTTAAATGCTATCAAAACGGAGGGGGGCTTATTCAAAGACATGGGCTAATTTCCGGTCAAATATGGTACCTGATTGCAATTTTTTATACATTGTTGTTTTCAATAGATGGAGCTGTAATAATCGTATTTAATGCATGTGGAAGATAGCTTTAAGTGCATGCTTAACATTACGTTGCTCCTGAAAGTTCTTTTTGATTGGTGAAATTAATAAGCTAATGGTATCATCAATCTGAAGTCTTTTGTGCTCCTTGATAAATAAAATGTTAAAAATTCACATTAAGCATCTTATAAAGTAGGTGTATTAAGAGCACAAATGCTCAAGTTACAATATATATTATGGCAAGTTGCCTCACATTGCTGGTAAAATATTAACTATTGTATCTTTTTGTTTTAAATTAAGGAATCGTTCTCTTGCATAATAAATTACTAGGACTTTCTCTATTTGTTGGTTTAAGTATTAGTTAAAGCTGGGCGGTATACTGTATATACCATTCGGTATCGGTATTATGTTAATACCGATTTACCGTACCAAGCACAGGGTTGAAAATTAGCATGCTAAGGGTGACTAAGACTTTTATAAAGGTAGTCTGTTGTTGTTCTATGCTCTCTGTGTATAGACTGCATATGTATTTAAGCACTATTAAATGTACATGCATCAACACTGTAAATGTCATGAATGTTCTAACAATATAGTCCAGCATCCAACAGATTTAAGATTAATTTTTTGAAATACTGCCTAATTATCAGAAACATCTTGTGCCAACATCTCATATTGTTTAGAACCGGCTAAACTATATTACCATGGGGACTACATCGAAAGGAAGTTATGGTCCCTTAAATGTACTTTGGACCCCATGTGGAGAAAACTGCAGCCCCCTAACCCCAATTCAGAGCATGCTGCATGAATATCTAAAATCGAAGAAATTTATGTTTATCCATTAGATCTCGGATTTCCTTCCATTTCCAAGATCCATTAAGATGTAAGTATCAGAAAATCTCCAGTAAGTAACTGACAAACAAAAGAACTAATTGATCCTTATTACTTATATATGTAATTAGTATTGATAATTATTTTTAATATTAATTACTGTCTGGTCTGTAGGCCTACTGGCACACTTATGTGTGTACACTACATCCTTATTGATGAAGTGAAGAATGTTTGTACTTTAAAATTTCGAGTCTATGTCATGTCATTGAGCAAGTCATTATGGTAAGATTGCTAAATAATAATTGTTTATTCACCATAGGTACTGCATCACAATTTGACACTTATTTTCTAAGGTTTCAAGCATAGGCCTGTACCTTAAGCAGCAGATAATCCAACTGAAAAAAGTGACTTATAGCACTTAGTGATAGGCCTACAATGTAGTACATGTATAAATAATGAATGGTAAAACAATTTTTTTTAATGGTTAAAGAATTTAAAAAATGGAATTGTCACAATTCAGCAATAAATGGCAGAAAAATAGTCATATATATGGAACTTTTTTAAAATGCCAAACAAATGCTATTTCATTGTACATAGTTAAATAGATGGCAGGGGCGGTACGTAGCCCTGTGGTATAACACTCGCTTGGTGTGCTGACAGTCTGGGAATGATCCCTGTCAGTAGTCCCATTGGGCTATTTCTTGCTCTATCCAGTGCACCACAACTGGTATATCAAAGGCCATGGTATGTGCTATCCTGTCTCTGGGATGGTGCATATAAAAGATCCATTGCTACTAATTGAAAAATGTAATGCGTTTCCTCTGTAAGACTATATATCAAAATTACAAATCACATGACACAAGAACAGGTTGCTGTTTGTCACAAAGAACTACAAACAAGATTTCATTTAGCAAAGATAGTAAAAGGAACCCTGTAGTACCATCGTTTTGTCCCATTATCACAGTCTACAATGCAAATTTTCAAACTGAGTTCACAATCCAATCCACCCTAATTGGTACAAATTCAAGATACTAGCAGTTTCGATGATAGTAATGACGATTCACAAATTCCACTAGAAATAAAGGTGCAGAACTTTGTCTGCAGCCTCTATGATGGTCTTCCTTGGATTGGTTTGGTGGATGAAGTTTCAGAGGAATTTGGAGACTATAACGTTAAGTTCATGCACCCTCATGGACCTTCAAGGCAGTTCCACTTGCCATCAAAAGCAGACAGGTGTTGGATTCCAGAAAGGGATATACTTTGTGTTATTAACACCCCATCCTTGATATAATCGTCATCCAGGAATGACAGTATCTGCCAAAATGATCTCATCAGAATTTCCAAAGTCTGTTCAACATGGATAGTTAAAGACTAGAAAGCTTGTGACTTCAATCAAGTAGTCAGACTCCTCAAATAAACAGAAATACAATAATATATAAAATTAACAAAAGATGAAGGAAACTACCAGTAGTGATTTATAGATTCTATTTTCCTTAATCAATTGGTTGCCTGGTTGCCACACTATATTGTATCATTAACATTCATGACATTTACAGTGTTGACGCATATACATTTAATAGTGAAATGCATGCAGTCTATACACAGATAGCATAGAACAACAGCAGGTAAACATATTTCAATTTGAAATTGCTGACTAATGAAACATTTTCCACCTCCAATTTTTTTATATGTTGTAGATAACATGTTGGGCTATAATTTTAATCAAAGGTCATCTCAAGGTCAAGTGTCCCACAAGGTCAAGTTCAAGGTCAAAATATAGGTCAAACGGTCATCAGCCCAAAAGTAACCCAAATGGCAGGAATAATGCCAGATTTGGATTCCTTGTAATTCCCCCTTTCCGATGATACCTCATTTGTCACAATTGGACCATTGGTTGCTGAGTTATGGCAATTTTTGAGAGAGAAAAACAGAAAGGAAAAAAAAGGCCATAACTCGGAAACCGTTGGTCCGATTCAGCTGAAACTAGGAATTTCAGGTTTCAGTGAAATTGGAGAGGGTAGGGTTTAAATTTCCTAGTTGAATTTGAGAAGGGCCAATAAGATTTTTCTTCAACTGGCCCTGCTGGCGACCATGGATTCCATGTTAATTTTCAACCCTGCAAGCAAATTTCAAAATATCGAAATTTCGGTATTGAAAAATATTTCCCAGAAGGCGCTAATAATATATCTGACGAATGCAAAATGGGTTGGTATAAATCAGACAAGAGCCATGTGTATGGAATTTAATTGTATTTAGATGAAATTAGCAGGTGAGCCATAACACAGGCATGCATTTAAAGCCAACTATACCGAAAATAGCGCTCGATATCTGTATCGTATCAATACCGAATACCGAATACCGTACTGATACTGAGATAAATCACCCCCAAAATACCGATATCGATACTGAACCTCAAATTTCAATATCGCCCAGCTCTGGCATTAGTAAAGATTTTTGTTAATATACTTCTCATGTCAACATTCATGCTAATTTTATCCACTTCTTTCAGGGTTTGAAGAATGTCGGCGACAGAATGACCCACTCAACTGTCCTCTGTGTCGTACCCGTTGGAAATCAACCACTGTCGAAATCAAAAGGTTAATGTTTAAATGGATTTTTTTTCAGAAGAAATATCTCAATGAATTCAGAAAACTTTTGTTGTGACTTGTATTGCTTACTGATCTGTAACATTTTATCACTTTTATTATTCCTACCCAGCCTTTATTTATTCAGGATTGACCTTTTTGCATTACAGCCATTGTGCATTACAGTGCTTATGATAATGCTTATCTCCCCATAAATACCTGAAATTATTATTACTGCTATTAATAGTAGGAATTAATGACTGTTAAAACCAATCAAAATAAATTGAGAATGCTCATTAGGTTACCAGGAGGTTACCACACGTAAGGAAAGGTGAGAATGGTATCTAAAAATAACAGCAGGCCATATATTACTTTCTAGTTTGAGCCCTGTTCTTGCTGTGCAATTGTACGTCTATTTTCTTGTTTTTGTAAGTGTTTTGTTAGAAAGAAAGAATGAATAATTAAAGACACTCCTGTATGATAATTACTTCATAATTACTTCGGCTATTAGGTGTCACACAAAAGGTAAGTGTATGAATGTATGTATTTTTGTTTAAAATGTTATAGTTTGTCAAATAACAATGTATGTTTATGCATCGATTCATATTATGAAATTGTTATTTATTACAGTTGCCAGAATGATAACGAAGACACTCCAGAGGTTCCGCCAAACACCCGTGCCCCCTCCCCCCAGGGCATACAAGTCGCTGAGGGTCGACTTCCACATGCAGAGTCTATCCCACAAGAGAACCAAGCAGTTGCCGAGCCCTGGATTGAGGTAATTTTGATTTTTCATAATAAACATAAACTGTTTTTTTTTTTTGCTACTTTGACTAACACTAGTTGCCTTTTGTAAATTTTAATTTTTTAATTTGTGAGAAATATAGCTTCTCTGCTAGTGTTTCTCCTTGGGTTAAATCAGTCATTTCTGTACCTTTCATTAGATTTGTTTGGTAGAACTTGAAGTCTCTAAGTGGACCCATTCTTCTGATTTTTTTTTTTTTCTTCTACCGAGCCAGTTCCGAGACTTGTAGTAAATCGAAGGCTGTTGTATATGCTTTCCTGTCTATGGGGAAAATGTATATAGAAAACTCCTTGATGCTAGTAGAAAAATGTAGCAATTTACCTCTGAAGTCTAATTATGTATACTCAACAACAAAAGTTTAGCTAATGTTAAAAGAAATGGCATAACATTTATAAATGAACCTGTTTTTATTAATTAGTATTGACATCTGAAATGTTTACCATTTACAAACAACATAAACTCATCAACCTTTGCCTTAACAGGATGACCTGGTTTTCTTTTAAGTTTATTCGACCATGGCAAATTTAGACGTCATAAAAGATATTTGCTAAACTTTCGTTGTTGAGTATATGTTTATCCTGCAACCACCGTTTCTGTTGACAGAATATGATGACAGATAAAGCAATGTCATATCTTGCTACTAGCAGGATATGACTTTTGACGTTACTCATGTGACGTCACACGCATAGCTACATTACAAAATCGTTCATTTGACCTCTAGGTCATCATACAATGTGGCTGAAATAACAGAAATAATAGCTTTTCCCCTTAATTTTATGGTTTGCAGGATAAAGATAATAACTAGTTAATGGCGTTGGATATCTGCTTTATCCTGTTCCGGCCGAATGAGAAATTCTGCTCATCAGAGCCTCGCGCAATTTCCCATTCTTACCTTAATCGGATAAAGCAGATATCCCATGTCATTAACTAGTTCTTTTCTATATGTACATACAAGACACATGACATTACCACTCCTGTGACTATATTTACATACAAGACATGACATTACTACTCTTGTGACTATATGTACATACAAGACACATGACATTACTACTCTTGTGACCATATTTACATACAAGACACATGACATTACTACTCTTGTGACCATATTTACATACAAGACACATGACATTACCACTTTGTGACTATATTTACATACAAGACACATAACATTACTACTCTTGTGACTATATTTACATACAAGACACATGACATTACCACTCTGTGACCATATTTACATACAAGACACATGACATTACCACTCTGTGACCATATTTACATACAAGACATGACATTACCACTCTGTGACTATATTTACATACAAGACACATGACATTACCATTCTTGTGACCATATTTACATACAAGACACATGACATTGCCACTCTTGTGACTATATTTACATACAAGACACATGACATTACCACTCTTGTGACTATATTTGCATAAAAGACACATGACATTACCACTCTTGTGTCTTCATTTCTCATCTATTTCACTTAACCTATAAGAATAGAATCATGACATCTTGAATGAATTTGCTATCATTATTGCGCCCCATAACTCCCCCAAGACAAATTCAAGGAGAGTAATTTTTAGCTCCCAATGCCTTGTTGAAAGTGTAGTTTAGTGTGTTCTGCTTTTTAATGATCGGTTCAGCTTTTCTTTTTATATGGGTGTCGCACCCTTGCAATACAGTTTTAAATAATATTGTATTTTTATTTTCTAGGTTTTAGGTGAAGACCTTGTGTGCTGTTTGTTTTCCCGAAACTGGTCAATCCGAGAGATGGGCGTAAAACACCTAAGTAAGGAGGTGGTCGGCACATTGCTGCGGGGGATGGGCGAGGGGCGGTCAGGGGTGATCGTGTCGCCGACGCGCCAGGCTGCGACGAGACAGATGCTGGACACGTGTTCCACCGTGCTTGCCTTCATGTGTGCTGACCCCGTGTACAGAGTGTTTGTGGCCAGTCTTGTAAGTTGTATGGGGAAAACCCAGAAAATACCTGACTAAGTAACCAGAATTCTCTCAAACCCAGACAATGTTAGTTAAATAGCACAGTAATATACACAACCCTGTGTACAGTGTGCGTGGCCAGTCTCTTAAGTTGTATGGGGAAACCCAGAAAATACCTGACTAAATAACACAATAATATACACGGCCCTGTGTACAGAGTGTTCGTGGCCAGTCTCGTAAGTTGTATGGGGAAAACCCAGTAAATACCATACTAAGTAAACCAGAATTGTGTCGAACCCAGACAGTGTTGGTTAAATAACACAGTAATATACACGACCCCGTGTACAGAGTGTTCGTGGCCAGTCTCGTAAGTTGTATGGGGAAACCCAGAAAATCAGGCCTTTCCCCAGGATTTTTTTAAGGCGCTTACATATTTAGCATCATTATAACACAAAAATCAAGCCAAAAGAAGTGGGGTAGTGAGTTGAAAACAGTTGAGTGTTTGTCTTCAATCCATCAAATCATGTTGGGGTTGTTTTTGTGTGGGAGGAGGGGGGGGGGTTTCTAAAAAAAACCCCATCAATTCCCCACCCCCAACAACTTCATAATTTGCGTCATGTTGTTGTTGATTTCAGCGTTGTGTTAAATGCTTGTTGTGATTTCTGCTTGTAAAATACCTAAGCTAAGAATGCTGACTTCACAGTATATTCCATTTATAAAAAAAACTACCAAAAAACCCCCAAAACGTTAATAAAATAAAATTTTACTTTAAAAAAAAAATCCAGCTAACTTATTAAATGTCATCTCACAGTTTAACAAATATATATCTAGCATTATCTAACAAATATGATTATTGTAAACTAAT
Source organism: Gigantopelta aegis (assembly GCF_016097555.1). Classification (NCBI taxonomy): domain Eukaryota; kingdom Metazoa; phylum Mollusca; class Gastropoda; order Neomphalida; family Peltospiridae; genus Gigantopelta; species Gigantopelta aegis. The sequence continues at coordinate 71,533,331 of NC_054704.1, forward strand.
TCAGTGTACGTTTAACTGCAATTTGTATAAATACTGCATGCACATTTCCCGCGATCGCGATCTCAGTGCGTGCTCTCGACCATAGGTACAAAATTAACAAAGACAAAGGAAATAAGAAACTGCAGTTAGGTATTCATTGATGCAAACAACTATTGTTTTTCTACACATTTACATCACGATTTACTCCTGTGTAATCGTATTGTTCATGTCCGCAACGATATCTCTTGACACGTGGGTGTCAGCTGACTCTGAAGCGTGACGTATATTACGCCGAGAGCTTTCCTCAGTTTTTTCCTAACGTTCGCGAACTACTTGATTGGTGTCCGTCGTGTCCATTTGGTTTAACGTGAAGCGCACAAAACAGTGTAGCGAACGTTTTGTTTCCGCTCGGTCTGGCTGAACTCAGCCCTTGGGATAGCCGACATGTCGTTCGGCCCTGAACTGGCATGTGTATTCAAATTGACATGCATTGTCGGTTTGTTTTTTATTACTTTGGTTCAAAGACTTTACACAAATTAAAATAGCAAGTTACATATCTTCCAGACATTGAATCGCCGTCACATTGCTGTCATACATGTCAAATGCATGCGTTAAAATTAATAACCATGATTATTAAAATTAGCAAACATCATAAGGCATACGCTGTATTCTGGATAACACCGTTTCTCGTTACCGGTCGCCAGATCGCTATTATGCTAATTGAATATTTGGTATTATTATGTTTGAGGTGTCGAATAGATTATGTAACCGTTTGTTCACATCAGAAGATAGAAAATGACGTTACGGATCACAGCTCCATTGTTTTGTATACATGTTACAAATTAAGCCGACACGGTCCTGCAGTTAAGGCGCTTTCCAGACATGAAGGCGCTTACTTGGCTGGCTAAGGGAGCACGGGCCGTGTCGGCTTATCGCTCTAGGGAAACCCCTGGAAAATACCACACTAAGTAAACCAGAATTGTGTCGAACCCAGACAGTGTTGGTTAAATAACACAGTAATATACACGATCCCGTGTACAGAGTGTTCGTGGCCAGTCTCGTAAGTTGTATGAGGAAACCCAGAAAATACCTGACTAAGTAAACCAGAATTCTGTCGAAATACATGACCCCATGTACAGTGTTCGTGGCCAGTCTCGTAAGTTGGATGGGAAAACCCAGTAAATACCAGACTAAGTAAACCAGAATTCTGTTGAAATACATGACCCCATGTACAAAGTGTTCGTGGCCAGTCTTGTAAGTTGGATGGGAAAACCCAGAAAAAAACAGACTAAATAAACCAGAATTCTGTTGAACCCAGACAGTGTTGGTTAAATAACACAGTAATATACACGACCCGTTGTACAGTGTACATGGCCAGTCTCGTAAGTTGTATGGGGAAAACACAGAAAAAAACAGAAGTCTGACAAAACCGAACGATATCGGTTCAATTGCAGAGTAATATGATACAAAATGGCTTAGTAATAATAGTTGCAAAATGAAGTGGCTTGTTATGTCATCACTAATTCTGTTTTGTAAACAAGTGAATGATGCCACAATGTTTTAGTCCTTAACGTTTGGAAATATCAGGCAAGTAATAAATCGCTTACCTCAAGCTTCAGACGAGTAGAACTTTATCGGTCTACAGGATACGGTTTGAGAATAGGAGGTACAATGAATAAGAGCATAAACCTAAGTAAAATTATCTTACATATTCAGTTGATCATAGTGTTTAATTAATCTGTATGTGTTATTAAATAATTCAGTTTAAAGATTGCATTTGTGCACCAGTGACAATTGTTTGACCTGTATTCACAGATTACTGTAAATTACCAGTGTCAGCTGCAGTCAGATTTGTCCTTAAAATATATTGGATAGAGGAAAAGATGAAGATTTTTGGCTGAAAAAGTAGTTGTCATAATAATTGTGAAGTGATTAGGTTATAGTAAACAGTATGTTTCTCACAGTTGGTCATGAGTTACAAGCAAAAACACTGATTCCTCTTTCATTTCAGAGAGCGCTAAGACAGATGTTGGCTTACACTCCATGTCGAGATAAACAGCAGCAAAATCGGCTTCAGACAAGGATTAAACCCATCGTAGACGCAATAATACTCAAGTGTACTGATGGAAACAAGTACGTTTAGTGTCACTGTAAACCAAGGAACATCTTATTTTAAAAATGTTATTAGCAACATTTACTGTCAGTTTGAAAATTGATTAGCAATTAGAGATTTTAACATTATTTTATAATATTTATATTTAATGAGTTCATATGCTTACCTTTGTTTGATACTGAATAGCCAACACATATTTTTGTGCTAAGGTGTCTCTAAACGTCATTTCATTCATTCATTCATTCATTCATTCTTTCATTCATCAGGGCTTCTAGAATTTTCATAAAATCCACTAGCCATGGGATCATATCACTGTTTAACTATTGACTAGCCACAATTAAAAATTCACTAACCCAACTTTACTTTAAGTTACCATATTTGACCGGAAATAAGCCCAGGGGGCCAAGACAATTCATTGTGAGCTTAGCATGGGGTGGGCTTATTCCCAGACAAGGGGCCAGTTTAGTTGGAAAAAAAAGAAGTAATAATAATAATAATCAATAAAATAAATAATACTAATTAAATGAACCAGAAAGAAAACAAAAAACATCTATTAATTAGTGTTCCATTTGTTATTATTAAATAATAATTGTTTATTAATATATATATATATATATATATATTTTTTACTAGTATCTAATTATCAGAAACACACCTTCTATGTTACAATTACTTACCAATGCTGTTTATTTACATCCAAAATTTAATGCTGAGACGACTTAAAACAACAGCAATTAACAACAAACTCAATAGCTTATACACCTTTCTGACACAGACAGCAATCTTACACTGATCAGCTAGCTATACAAAGAGTTGTCAATCTAGGTCATTGTTCTTAGCCAATCAGAATACGGTATTTGCCTAATTAGCATTAACAGCAGGCACAGTGTGTTGGTAAAAATAGACATTGGTTTTTAGTTCAGACTTGGGTTTGGGTACTTCAAAGAAATACTGCAAGCATGAAATTGAAAACAATGTTACACACTGTTACTGTTAGACTGCTTAATCTCACTGGTGGTAAAATATTGTGTTACATTTGTGTTTAATTACCTGCAGGAGGGTATGACCTTTTAAATGAACTTTGAGCAAACTTGCATTTTCGTGTTATTTATAAAGTGACGAAGTTGGGGGTGGGCTTATTTACAGATGAGGGCCTAATTTCTTGAATGCTATTAAAATGGAGGGGGGCTTATTCACAGACATGGGCTAATTTCCGGTCAAATACGGTAATACAATTTTACTAAATAATAGTAATAATCGAATATGTCACCTAAAGAGGGAAATGGAGCTTAAAAATACTAACATTGTGAGTGGGGTGGGTGGGGGCAGGGTATACATAATTACAAAATAGACTTAACTGAAACATTTAAAAAAAAAAATTCACTAGCCATTGGGTATGACAATAGTAGTTATTTACTAGCCCAACACTGAATATCACTAGCCATGGGAGTGGGACTACCATAATCTAGAAGCCCTGCATTCATTCATTCATTCATTCATTCATTCATTCACAGTCACTGTATTTGCATAGCAGTACCAACTAATACAGCATGGTACTTGGTTTTAACATGTTGTGTGTTAACAGGAGGACCAGTCAGCTGTCTCTGTCCACTCTCGTAGAACTTGCTAAAGGCCAAGATGGAGAACTCGCTGTCGGCAAAGAAATCGTCAATCCAGGTACAGTTCTCCTGTTATTGGAAGCTTATTTTTAGATACATGGTTGTGTTCAGACATCTTGTTTCCTGGGTCGGGTTTTCTCATTTACGGAGTAGGTGGTCTAGGTTTTAAAGAATATGACTCTATGGTAATTTTATGTATATATACTGCCAAACTTTGCCTATGTTTGTTATATCTGTCTCTGTTGGTCTCTCCATTTGTCTTTCTCGCGTTCACAAATGTTGATCAGTCTTTCTTTGTCTGTCTGTCTGTCTGTGTCTCTCTCTTATGGATTAAACAAATATTATCAGAAATTGTATTTTTATTATTTGTCTCTCTGTCAACATATAAAGTAATTTCTAAACGCAGTATTTTATTTTCATGTTCATAGTAACATATTTTAATATATTTTTTTCAGGATCAGCTGGATTGGATGGACTGTATTATGTGCTCAAGTGTGTGACAGAACAGTACAACGTTGACCAAGTTCAGTGGCAATGGTTACTAGGGAGACTTTATGTCATAGACCGGTTTCTAGAAGAATTTCCTTCCGATTTTCTACCCCAGGAAGAGGAGCATTCAGGTGCAGCAGCTGCCGAGAATGGTGTCCCTGACGCTGCTGGGGCAGCCGCGCCGTGTGAGAACGGTGTTGACGAAGACTCTCACAATTACCACCGTCTGTTGGCCGTCGCACACTTCTCGGTGAAGGCCGTCTGCAATGCTCACACAAGAATCGCTCGAATGGCCCGAAGAGTTTTCCTTCTTTCTGCAAAGCTTGGTGCTCATCTTGAAGGTATAGTTAAAGAGATGGAGGATCTCCTGTCAACAATAGATTCCGCGTCGGTGATCTCCGTCAAAAGAAAACTGGCAAGGATTGTAAGTGATTTTCACATATCGGAAAAAATCGTCCAGGAATTGCAGCACGGTACTGGAAAATCGCGTCGTCATGTTCACCGAGTGTCGTCTCCTTTCGATACACCAAAAGATTCTCCTGTCTCAACACCACGTTGCACTTCTCCCGTGACCGTGTTGTCGGAGGACGCACCCAGTGATGTGTGTAGCTCTCAGGGAGGGAAGGGCATTCCCTGCTGCCCTCCCAACACTCCGATACACAGAAAACGGAAGAAAAACAGACGTTCGATTCCTCGAAGAATCTCGAAAGAAAAAAATTTATCAACTCCTCCTACCTCACCGGGAAAGATAGAAGAAAATGGTTTCCAAAACGACGGCGAAGAAGAAGAAGAAAACACTGTAGATGATTCCATGTCGGTAAACATCGGCTCCTCCCTTCCATTTATTCCTTTAAATTTGGATCCTGAGATTCAGCCGGAAAGAATTTCAGAAATGTTGAACAATGTGAGTCTGTGCGAACCAGCAGCAGTGGAGGCTGGTAAAACTCAGGAACCAGAAGACCACTTTTTGATTGTCGATCAGGAAAACCCCGGTTCACCAGATGGCGAGAGTTGTTCCCCGGCCACCGCGAGTCATTCACCGGCCACCGCCTGTTGCTGTTTGGACAAGTCTCAGTGTGATGACACGTCCATACATTCGGGGACCGCAGCAGCTCCCAACACGCCCGAACACGCCCAGTGTTTCCACACGGCCGACCAGGAGACGATGAGCAGTGATGATCTCCTGGATCTGAACAGCGTCACCTCTCCACTTCAGGCCTGCGAACAGGCCGTGTCTTTCAGGTCGGAGGTCACACAGTCGCCAAAGATTTCACCTAGTCACACTGCAGACCAAGGTTAGTCTTTAGCAGGGATCATACTTAACTGTAGCACCGCTTTCAATTACTGTAGCAGCGCTTTCAATTACTGTAGCACCGCTTTCAATTACTGTAGCACCGCTTTCAATTACTGTAGCACCGCTTTCAATTACTGTAGCAGCGATGTGAATTGTCAGGGGCTTTATCGGTAGCACCATTTTGGTGCTGGACAAAAAACACACAAAAATTTGCTCTATGTTGAAGTGATAATTTGTGGTTTTTAACTTTGTGTTTTATTTGATACAAATGTTACTGGTTTAAAACTGTTGTAGGCCATAGGTGAACCTTTCAAAATTCCCGTAGGTAACAAAATCTTAAGCTCGATTTACTGAAGTACTGAAGTACAAGAACGGCTGATATCTGGTTTTAATATTAAAGGAACATACCCTAGTTTCAACCTGTGAAAATTAACACTAAGTTTAGTTACTGTAGAATACTTTATTTTTGCGGGATCAAATTTTCGCGATTTAATGAAAATGGGTCAATTTGCGAACATTTATTTTTGCGAATCTCCCAACCCCCATCAATAAAAAAAATGAAGTACAGATGTCAATAATTTTGTTTTAAAAACGGAACTTAGTTTTGCTGGTTGTTATGCTAATCTGTAGAACTAATCCTACATGTACACACGAGTGCTATACACATAAAACAATAGTTTTCCTGCTTTAACCAATCAAGACTTTATTGTTTACAGAAAGTGCTTACCGCATACAGTTTTTCTTAATCCTTATAATTGTTATAAAAACAAAAACCGAAAACAAACGAAACGAAATTTGAAGGCACAAGCTACTAGTATTCAGTAACTTAAGTTTGATTAAAACAATATTTATTGCCGTCAAAATACTAGTTTGTGATTGGCTAACAGGCCAAAAATAAAAATAAAATTATGAAACATCTGAACATAGCCCAGTCCGAATTTTTTCACTTCCACATTTTTAATATACTGTGATAATGCATGTTTACTTCCGTCGTTGAACACGTGTAGACTCTGTTCGATGAACTGATCACTAGCACATGCGAAGGAAAACAGCATAAAACTATTTGTGTTTTGTAGTTTGTTCCGTGACAGGAGGGAGCACCGTTTGTTACTACTAGCCTCGTACATCGGAAACTAATGTGGTATAGTTGAACGAGACTACTTTTTTTCGGCCTTTATAAAAAGTTTATTTTCGCGTGGAATATATTTTCATGAATTTCATTCCCACGCGAAAAATGCGAAAATAAAGTATTATACAGTAATCTACAAACCTGTAACACATTTGGATAAAGTTACAATTGAGTGAAACATGAGTCTGTGACTTTGAAATGATGAAATATCCTCTAAAAATAGTCTAAAACTTGACTCCATGACTGTTTCTTCTCAGACACACGTGTGTTTTTAAAAATGTGAGAAATGCATTTTGTGATATTAAAAACACCAGGATGATAAAAAATTCTTCAAATGTACAGAAATGCATAATCTAAACAATAAAATCTATGTACAATATGATTTCAGTTATCAAAAACCGGCTCTAATAGTTAAAAATATGTCTTAATGTTTAAAAACTAAGGCATGTCCCTTTAAGCATTATTATTAATTTTAAAATAGATAAAATCTTTTAAGATCCAAGGACCATTTTGTTTTTGGAATGTTTTATTAGTAACAATTAAAACTTGATTAGCAGTTTTTATTTATGTTTTTAGAATTGTGTAGCAATGTCTTAAACTTGTGTAGTGGATTACAGTGTGATACTTAAAAAAATAATCCCGGAGATTGTGTTAGGAGTTAAATGAAATGTTACCAAACTTAATGACAGTGTGTGATAAATGTAGAATGTCAGTTGTCCTTGATTTGAAACACTTGTTTAATATAGGTAAGGGTAAAGGAAAAACTGCATATATAAAGCAGATATTTCCAAAACAATCTATTATAATAGATAATTTAAATAATTGAATAAATTGTTAATAAAATTGCAAATGGCTGCTGTTTCAGCTGCAATGCGAGAGCCAGAGGAATGTCACTGCAAGGAGGAGGTTGAGATCGAGGAGGCGGTTGCCATGGCGAAGGCGATGGAGATGTCGTACGTGCAGGCTCCCTGTCCTGTGGTTCCAGGTCTGACTCCTACCAGCAAGGAGGAAGTGATCACCATCCACATCCAGCCAGAGGTAAGCTCGTCGGCAATTGCAGGGATAGCTCTAGGCGAGCAGAAACTTTCACCAAATCATCTACTGAACTTTAAAAATTGTAGAAACCCAGTTATTAGTCCCCTACCAGTCCAACCAGAGAGGGAACTATAGATTTCGTGTCGGTCCTCCTTTCTGTTGGCCCAGGATGAGGACACGTATTGATTTAGCAGCACCCTCAGAATGCTTGTTTTGTAACAAAACATTGATTATTACTTTAAAACATTTTGCCAAAATAAAGTAAAATTCACCAATCGGGGTGAGAATTCTCCTTGGATCAGCTGTTTTCCTCTCGTGGAACATTGCGTTTCCTTGCATTTTAATTGTCCTTTCCTCCAAAATGTGTCGGATGGCACAGATTGTAACCTAGGATTTCAAGAATTTCTGGGACCCCTCTAGATATCCTCTTTTTTACAGTTCACCAATTCCCACCCCTGACCAATTGTTTTGAAAATTTGTCAAATTTGCAGTTTGCGAATTTGGGCAGTGTCATACCTAGCACTGAATTCTCTTACTTGCTCATTAGTTCAAGCTATTTGGGCAGTGTCATACCTAGCACTGAATTCTCTTACTTGCTCATTAGTTCAAGCTATTTGGGCAGTGTCATACCTAGCACTGAATTCTCTTACTTGCTCATTAGTTCAAGCTATTTGGGCTGTGTCATACCTAGCACTGAATTCTCTTACTTGCTCATTAGTTCAAGCTATTTGGGCAGTAGCACTGAATTCTCTTCTTGCTCATTATTCAAGCTATTTGGGCATTTGTCATACCTAGCACTGAATTCTCTTACTTGCTCATTAGTTCAAGCTATTTGGGCTGTGTCATACCTAGCACTGAATTCTCTTACTTGCTCATTAGTTCAAGCTATTTGGGCAGTGTCATACCTAGCACTGAATTCTCTTACTTGCTCATTAGTTCAAGCTATTTGGGCAGTGTCATACCTAGCACTGAATTCTCTTACTTGCTCATTAGTTCAAGCTATTTGGGCTGTGTCATACCTAGCACTGAATTCTCTTACTTGCTCATTAGTTCAAGCTATTTGGGCTGTCTGTCCAGAACAGTGGATTAGTTAGTGAGAGAGAAGAGGGTGTAGTGGTCTTACACATACCCATTGAGTCGTTAAAACTCGCTCTAGGTGGGAGCCAGTACCGGGGTGTGAACCCAGTACCTACCAGCCTTTTGTCCAATGGCTTAACCACGACACCACCTAGTCCAGTTGCTTTGAAAGATAGTGAACACTTTGCCATAAGGGATGTTCTGATTGTGCGACTTGTCATCACAATGACTTGTTTTCTTTAGGCAGCTGTAGAGAAAGAGCCAGCTGGAGGAGGGGTGGTGGTGGTTAGGTATTTTGTCAATGTTTTATGAGGGGAAGTTAGAATTGTAAAAAAACATCGATATTTTTGGATCATCCCTTGCATAATGTTTTCAGAACAATGTGTATTTGTCACCCCAAAATAACTAGCCATAAAAATGTTTAGTAGACCTAATTTAATGTTCACGCAAATTATTTTAGCTAAATAATTATATATGTGATAGTTTGTGTGATATATTTCATGTAATAGTTTGTGTGATTTATTTCATACCACCACTGTATTTAACACTTACAAGTTCTCTATTAATTAATTGGCAACACACACCCTATCAGATTCATTGTATTTCAAGGAATTAAAATCCTAACTACCCTTTGCTAGACTTTTGATAGGCTGAATCTCGACTTTTAATTAATCAGCAGTCTTGTTGTAAGACCTCTCCAATTTTGGGAGCACATCAATGATTAATAGTTTTTCCATTTCAAGCTTCAATGACAAAGAAATGACAACATCTAGTATCTCTTTATAACAGATGCAGACAGAGAGAAGCCTAAAGTCTTTCAGCTTTTTGAGGACACCTTAAGTTAGGGGTCAAGCTCCCATTTTGGAGCTGATTATTAGCAATGACATGTTCAATTGTTTCAGCAAGTGCAATTCCGTGTTTGAGCAAATGGTCAAGACTCCTCTGTTGATGACTGACCAACCTTGTTCCGTGTACTTTGGGGAAATTATACACATGGAGATGCATAGAGGATACTCCCTGAGTGTCTTGTGATATCATAATTTATCAGCACAAGTTGATAAAAGTATGAAATCTGAGGCTTGCCGAGGATTTTATACTTTTATCATCGAGTGCTGATAAATTATATCACAAGACATGAGGGGGTATTCTTTTTATCATCCATTATCATTCTTTTCATTTGCAACAGTTGTAAACAATGTCAGTAATGTGGGTTAAATGTCGCGGTAGACTTGTTAACTAGCAGAACCTGCAGTGGCGTGACATCACTAATGGTAGGTTTAGTGCTGAAACACACACAGTGAGGTAACAAAACATAATCTTGTGATTAAAATTTGACCAATCAAGATTGCAGGAGATATCACATACTGTAGTGCCAGCGATATCTCCTACAAAAGCCTTTAATGGATGATAAAAGGCTTTAGCAAGCAGGGCTTTACATCTCGCTCTTTTGAGCACAACGGGGTCGTGTGTCTTTTCTGAGCGCAGGAAGGTCGTTTTAGTTCAGTACTGTTATTAACAGCTGCTGGAGAGTTGTCAGTATTCAAAAACATTTCAAGTTATTTTTAAATTTTTAATGTAATTAATAAACATTTCAGTGGTTTTGAGTTGAAACATTTTGAGGTCGGCATGTAACGATGATGTTTGGAGTTAATTTGGGTGTGATTATCTTGGGCATATGTATTTTGGGCACGTTGTGCAGTTCTAAACGAATGTTCAGTTTAACTTAAAGCTGCAGTGTCTGGTTTCAATCGTATACAGTCAAGTTCTAAGTTCAAATACAAGCATAACTGCACTTTTAATTCACTCATGAGTTGTCGTCATTAACGCATATCGTCAAATGCTTACTAGCCAGTTAGAACAATTCTCGCCATTTTGTAATACCAAGTGGATTCTAGCAGCCAATTATGCTAGCAGCCAATTTCAGCAGACACGCATGGCAACGCTTAAACACCGGACTCATACGCCTTTTATAATGTGTGTTGTGGTGTGGTCTATACGAAACTAGTTGGACATCCTATATTACCGTAGTACAGAAGGATTTTTAAAGTGATACTTCAGATATTATGAAAGTGCTTAATAAAACGGTTAAGTTGTATTTATACGGATATTAGTAACCATAAGACTGAAAATGAGTCTTGGTTGTTATTTTGTTTTTGTGTTGTTTTTATATAAAGATACTCTTTAAAACTCTAAAATTCTTAAGTTGTAGTGAATAATAAAAATTAGCATAATAGTGTGTTTAAAAGTGTGAAATACAGGTAACAATCGAAAGGCGTACGAGTCCGATGTTTAGAACGTCGACATGAGTGTCTGCTGTAATTGGCTGCTAGGAATTGACTGCTAGAATCTGCTCGGTTTTTGTAATGCAACATTAGCCCAGTGGGCGCCCGCCAAAAATGTCCCACTTTCAAAATACTGGGTTTATTTTTAACTTGGAAAAGCCAGTGTAGTGAAACCAGTTCGAAGTGCGGCGTCTTATATGCACCAAACGTAATTGGATTTTCTGTTCTATATGTTTAAATAATAAAAATATTCCAGGGAATGCCGCTTTAACTAAAAAAACACAACAATGTAACATCTATGACTTGCTCAGGGTTTGACAAATCTACTAATCCTTGGTCCTGGTTAGTGAAATTTTGTCCTGGACTAGTTGAAAGTATCAACTGTATTACTCTAATATATAAGGCACTAGCCAAAGCTTCTGTGAGAGCTAGTGACTTTCTCAAACATTTGACTAATACTGGCTTGCTTGGGACTTAATGCATTACAATCCCCATTTTCCTTAATATCTTGCAATGTTACACCGACCCACACGAATCCAAACAAGTTCCTTTTGATTTCTAGTTTTCCTAACTTGTGACCTATCACTTAAAATGGAAAATGTTCAGGTGGGTAGGTACTGGGTTCGTATCCCACCTAAGGCAATGGGGGATTTTTCATGCCAGTACCAGCTCCAACCCAGAGTGAGTGCACCGCTAGGCCACATATACCGTTTTTCACTCACTTCATGGGTGTGATTATGGGTTTGTCTCCTGAGTGTTTGACCCCACATGGGGGATGATTACCCAACATGCAATGCAGGTTCCATGTACCCCAGGTGATACCGAGATAACTCCACTGACAAGTGTGGAGCATTAAATGAAAATACTGCGGCTTCACCATTCATCTCATTGTCATCCATGTTTGTAATGTCGTCCCCCCGTTCAAATTTTTTTTTCTTTGTCTCTTTGTTAAATCTTTGTGGCGTTTTTTTTTAAAGAAAAAAGAAAGAAAGGAAAATGCATCAACAACAAAGCTGACAAATCCTCCAGCTTTATTGCAGAAGTCCGTACCTGAGATCAACTGCACTCCGTTAGCTTTCTGTACTTCTGCTAGTTTTAAAGGTAGAAAGTGTTGCACTATCAGAATCAATGAGATACACTCTTTTCAACATTTGTGCATTGTATAATCAGTGCTAACATCGCCCTCAGTTTCACCATAGACACTTTTACTACTCATATTAACAACTGGTCCAGTTGTATCTGCTGTCAATTGTTTTTAAGTCTTCACAGCACTTGTTTTTGCCTTGAACTACATTCAGGTTTTTTTTCAACAGCATGTTTTTTTGCCGTGAACATTTTCTTAATTGCAGGGGTTGGCAGGGTCATTAAACATTCATTCATTCGTAAATCATTCTCTTGAAAACAGTTTTGTGAGTAAATTGGCCAGCCTAAAATTCCTGCTTTCCAATCTGGTCTGTATTTATTGTAATTTGTAGGACGACTATTTGAATGGCCCAACTGTGGATCATCCGTCCATCTACTACGAGGGGATTCACTGGCAGAAAGGACCCTTGCTTGGAACTGGGGCTTACAGCACGTGCTATCAAGCGAGAGATGTGGCAACTGGAGTTCTTATGGCTGTCAAGCAGGTAACGGTTCCACACCACCATTAATTACTCCATGCAGTTCAATACAATTTTTATGTCAGAATATATTCTGTGAAAAATACAACACTGTCGAGATGGTCATGTGACTACTAATTTTAGGGAGTGCTCTCAACTGACAAGTACCATGTAAAAAAATCAACATAGGTCGACCACAATATTTTTCCATTAATTACCCTCATGCCTGCACACCGCCTCGTGTTGTTGTTATACAAGTGGCACCATACCACTTGCACAGTTGTTATCAGTTAGTACTACATATCTCAAGATATATGAAGTTACTTCAAACCAATGGGTTATTTAAAAACTGCAGAGGTCAACCTACGTGCAATGATCAAAGAAAGATTTAAAAAAGCATTTTGTAGTATTTTGGTCATGATGAACTATTTCCGAAACCGGACTCAGAGTTCGCACGTGTCATGGAAAGCATGGAAAGTCATGGAAAATGAAATTTTATTTTCCAGGCCTGGAAAAACGTGGGTTTTACAGGAAGGTCATGGAAAGTCATGGAAAATCAGTAAAATTGTGACTTTTCAACTTATATCCAATTGAATCCACCTCGGCTGGGATAAAAATGGGCGTTTTACGTGTGAAAGTTAACAGATTCCAGTTTTAACTGCCCGATCCGGTTTTTAGCACAGTCGATTGTACGACTGGTATTGTTAATTCCGTTACGCTTTTACTTGCTTTGCTTAATACAAACAACTGAGAAACGGTTGAAAAGGTGGTCTTCTTTTGGATTTTTTTTACAATAAAAACGAAAGAACAGGTTAGTCAGGTTTTCGTTATTACAGTGAATCACAATTATCATGCCTGGAAAATGTTGTTTCAATAACAATTGGACTACAAATCCTTCTTACGAAAACTTTTCAAGCATATTTTCTAGATTATAAGTAATGCTTGTTGATTTTGCAATGGTCATGGAATTTTTATAATTTAGTCATGGAAAGTCGTGAAAAAGTCATGGAAAATCAAGTCCAAAAAGGTGTACGAACCCTGCGGACTATATTAAGCTGCTACAACAAGTAATGACGTGACAGATGGTGGCGTGGTGCCTAAAATAATATTACAGGTGTGTTAGTGGTAGTTTTGGTATAAAATGTTCATACTGACACCTGCTAATGGGAATTTTCTACATTCTCATATTAAAATGATCTCGCTCTTTATGGGAATTTTCTACATTCTCATATTAAAATTATCTCAATGACTGATGTAGTTGTGGAACACAACTTCATTTGAATGGGAATATGTAATAGGGATGGTATAAGTACTCTCACCAGCAGTAGGTCCTAGGAATTCTATAGATATGTGTTCAGTGGTTAGAGCTCTGGACCCATATTCACAAAACATCGTAACCCTAGTTTTACACGTAAACGTAAATCTACGACTGAAGAGCTATTCACGAAACAATGAAAACGTAAGTTACGTGTAAAGTTGGACGTAAATATAAGAGTGCCTCAGGTTGCAACTAACACTGCACGTAAGTTGTGTACATATACTCTTCAAAAAAAGAAACGCAAAAGGGTACAAATGGGTTATAACTCCGATTTTATGTTTCCTACCGGTTCATGCTTTGTGAATATAAGGTCATTGCATGTCCCAAACACATTCCCACGGTTACATTCGATAAAACGCAGCTACTGTACAATAAAGTTCCAAAATGTGAATATTCGCAAAAACGCAGCCACGTGCAAACCATGTCACCACTGCACGTGCGTTGTCTGCACGTGCAACATGAACACCGACAGTATAAAAGTGCAGGGTGTTCGCTTGCCTGGCCTCTGTATCTGGCCGACAGTTGACAATCCAGGACATGCCACGTCTCAGTGGACCGCAGAGAAACAATGCCATCGGCCGACTAGACGCAGGCGAATCCAGAACGGCCGTTGCCAGGGCATTCCATGTGTCCCCAAGCACCATCTCCAGACTGTGGGACCGTTACCAGCAACATGGATCAACACGTGACCTCCCTAGATCCGGTCGACCACGGGTCACTACCCCCGGGCAGGACCGCTACATCCGGGTACGCCACCTTCGGGAACGATTGACTACTGCCACCTCCACAGCCGCAGCAATACCAGGTTTGCGCAGGATATCCGACCAGACCGTACGGAACCGCCTACGTGAGGTAGGAATTCGTGCCAGACGTCCAGTTCGAGGTGTCATCTTAACACCACAACACCGTCGACTTCGACTGCAGTGGTGCCAGATTCATCGACAATGGCCTCAACTGCGATGGAGACAGGTGTGGTTCAGTGACGAGTCCAGATTTCTGCTCCGACGTCATGATGGAAGATGTCGCGTGTATAGGCGTCGTGGTGAACGTTATGCGGCAAACTGCGTGCAGGAAGTGGACAGATTCGGCGGGGGTAGTGTCATGGTGTGGGCAGCCATCTCACACACTGGCAGAACTGACCTGGTCCACGTGCAGGGCAACCTGAATGCACAGGGCTACAATGACCAGATCCTCCGGCCACACATCGTTCCAGTTATGGCCAACGCCAACGCAGTGTTCCAACATGACAACGCCAGGCCTCACACAGCACGTCTCACAACGGCTTTCCTACAGAACAACAACATTAATGTCCTTCCTTGGCCATCGAAATCACCGGATTTGAACCCAATTGAGCATCTATGGGACGAGTTGGACCGACGCCTCCGACAGCGACAACCACAGCCCCAGACCCTGCCCGAGCTGGCAGCAGCCTTGCAGGCCGAGTGGGCCACCATCCCCCGGGACGTCATCCGTACTCTGGTTGCTTCAATGGGCAGGCGGTGCCAGGCAGTTGTCAACACACGCGGAGGCCACACCCGGTATTGACTCCAGATGACCTTGACCTTGGTGGTGTGTCCTATCACTTACTCACAATGGACTAGAGTGAATTGTGAACAATCCTGCAACATTTGGTAATTATCGGACTCACCATTCAATAATTAAATCAATTCTCCAAATGTTACGACAATGTGGTTTTGCGTTTCTTCTTTTGAATAGTATATAATAAATCAAGCACGATCGCCGTTATTTACTATTATTTATGGAAACTAGCAGCATTTCCAATAAATGAAGCAGTTTGCGATGGCGAACGCCCACGGATTGAACATATTTTTGTTGGTGATCGAACAGATGTTTTCGACTCGGCCAATTTCTTCTGAGTTATCTTTTCATTTTTAAGAAATATCCTCAAGTTCGTACCAAAACGCGGATCCCCACCAATACCAAAATGCCATGGTTCACTGTTCGCGATGTTATTGTTAGCAGGCGACAAACAAAATTGTGTTTTGCGCATTTATTATTTACTCGGTAGCCATCGTTTCTAATGTGTTTTTATTAATTACTCCAGTGAGAGTGTTAACTCGTAGATTTACGTCCAACTAAGTTACGTTTACATTTACGGCCGTTTTTGAGAATAAGGTGCTTCTTGCACGTAAACGTAAATCTATGGCAGACGTAAGTGCTAGTCGTAGACGTAAATTTACACCTTTTTGTGAATATGGGTCCTGGACTCCATAACACAAGTCCAGGGCCCAATTTCACAAAACATCGTAAGTCTAGTTTTGCACGTAAACGTAAATTTACAACTAAACCACAGTTATTATTACTATTATAGTACAACAAATATAGTTAGAAGAACACATATTTCATTTTCTTTTGTCTTTAAAATAGGCCAGCTTCCGTAATGATGTAATTTTCTGCATGAAATTGATCCCAAACACGTGCAAACGCACGACCGGTATAACTGCCAGTAGCAGACGTAAACTTACGATGTTTAGTGAAACGCACGACCGGTATAACTGCCAGTAGCAGACGTAAACTTACGATGTTAAGTGAAACGCACGACCGGTATAACTGCCAGTAGCAGACGTAAACTTACGATGTTCAGTGAAACGCACGACCGGTATAACTGCCAGTAGCAGACGTAAACTTACGATGTTAAGTGAAACGCACGACCGGTATAACTGCCAGTAGCAGACGTAAACTTACGATGTTCAGTGAAACGCACGACCGGTATAACTGCCAGTAGCAGACGTAAACTTACGATGTTCAGTACACGACCGGTATAACTGCCAGTAGCAGACGTAAACTTACGATGTTCAGTGAAACGCACGACCGGTATAACTGCCAGTAGCAGACGTAAACTTACGATGTTCAGTGAAACGCACGACCGGTATAACTGCCAGTAGCAGACGTAAACTTACGATGTTCAGTGAAACGCACGACCGGTATAACTGCCAGTAGCAGACGTAAACTTACGATGTTCAGTGAAACGCACGACCGGTATAACTGCCAGTAGCAGACGTAAACTTACGATGTTCAGTGAAACGCACGACCGGTATAACTGCCAGTAGCAGACGTAAACTTACGATGTTAAGTGAAACGCACGACCGGTATAACTGCCAGTAGCAGACGTAAACTTACGATGTTCAGTGAAACGCACGACCGGTATAACTGCCAGTAGCAGACGTAAACTTACGATGTTAAGTGAAACGCACGACCGGTATAACTGCCAGTAGCAGACGTAAACTTACGATGTTAAGTGAAACGCACGACCGGTATAACTGCCAGTAGCAGACGTAAACTTACGATGTTCAGTGAAACACACGACCGGTATAACTGCCAGTAGCAGATGTAAACTTACGATGTTAAGTGAAATGGGGCCCTGTATTTGAATCCTTTTAGTGGAGATCGATTAATCTGTTAAAATTAAAGACTACATAGGGACTCGAATCATAGCCCGATGTTAAAGTTTGTGTCATTTTAAAATGTCTAGATTAATCAGGATTGTGTATAGAACTAAAATTACACAAAAATGTCACTGTTGCTTTTTAATTGAAAAAACTAAATTATGCATGTAAGACATTTGTCTTGCAAAGATATTTTATAACTTTCAGTGCTTCGCATTGTATCCACCTCTGTCTAAACTTGCATTTCATATGCTTTACTATTTGGATTAATTTTTTTTAGATTTCATTTTGTCGAAACTCGCCATCTGAACAAGAAAGCGTGATAGATGCGATCAAAGAAGAGGTGCAGATGATGTCACGGTTGAACCATCCGAATATTGTCCGGATTTTCGGTGCCACAAAGCAGGGTTGTCACTTCAATATGTTTGTAGAGTGGATGCCAGGTTAGTCATTTACAAACTTGTGTTTATAGCAGTCAGCATGCCAGTCACTTTTATATAACGTGAGCCATCCTAATCTACATGTATAAGATTAAAATAATGTGGATAAAGCAAGATAACTGTCTTGGTTAGATAATTTGTGGTTTTCTGTTGGAGATTGTACATCTGTAAAGGGATATTACTCTGGTGGAAATTGACATCTCATCATTAAAATTAAACTAATAAAATTAAAGTTTGTTTTGTTTAATGACACCACTAGAGCACATTGATTAATTAATCATCGGCTATTGGATGTCAAACATTTGGTAATTGTGACATAATCACCAGAGGAAACCCACTACATTTTTCCTAATGAAGCAAAGGATCTTTTATATACACTTTCCCACAGACGGGAAAGCACATATCACAAGCCTTTGACCAGTTGTGGTGCACTGGTTGGAACGAGAAAACCCCAGTCAGTTGAATGGATCCATTGAGGTGCATCTTGTAAATGATTCAATTCTGTACAATTTTTATTAGTGGCTAGCCATAAATCTTGAAACTGAGTGTAAGTTGTCTTAATCAGTCAGTTGGTAATCTTTGTAAGGCTCAAATTCTTGTTCATCTTTTAAATATGAACCTCCTAAATGTTGAACTACTTGAGATATGCTAAGTTTACTGAGAATTGTCGATTGTGACAATCTTTCCCTTCAAACATATTTTGAGCCAAAATCAAAACTGAATCATTA
Source organism: Gigantopelta aegis (assembly GCF_016097555.1). Taxonomy (NCBI): domain Eukaryota; kingdom Metazoa; phylum Mollusca; class Gastropoda; order Neomphalida; family Peltospiridae; genus Gigantopelta; species Gigantopelta aegis. The sequence goes on from NC_054704.1 coordinate 71,551,842, forward strand.
ATTTAACGAAAAGTCCAATTGATCTCTCAAACCAAATTTTAATAATGAATTATGGTTGAAATGTCAATTAGAAATTGGTTTTAGGTATGTTCAACAGTGGATATCTTAGATAGACTGAAATAAAACTGAGATAAAGTATTAACTAATATTTTGTGTGCGTGTGTGTGTGTGTAATACCTTATACATATTACTTTGCCTTAATAAGTTTTTGTTTTCTTTTTACAGGTGGCTCTTTGACGTACTTGCTGGGTCGCTATGGAGCTTTCTCTGAATATGTCATCACTAATTACACTCGCCAGATACTCAGGGGTCTTGCTTATCTCCATGACAACCAGCTGTTACACAGAGATCTCAAAGGTTCATTATATATAGCCCCATTACTAAAGTTGTTGGAGAAAGAGTATATACATAATATTGTTAAAAATATTTAAAATGTAATTAAATGATAAATGAATGTCTACTTTTTGACCATTATGTAATGAATATACAGTCAAACCTGTCCTAGCGGCCACCTGTAATCAGCGGTCACCTGCCTTAAGCGGCCACTTTTTTCCTCCCAAACGATTTGTAATGTAAATGCACCTGTAATAAGCAGTCACTTGTCTAACACGGCCAGTGGCCACCTAAATCAGATCTCAAATCGCTAAAATACCTGTATTAAGCGGCCACAGTAAAGTTTTACTATTATATAAAAGGGATATTTTAACGCAAATAGCCGATCTTCACACCTTCAGGAATACTAGTACCCATTCAGTCCCGACATCTCCACTGTGTATCAATTAAGAAAGTATGCCTCTGCAATGCATCTAATTGCCTCTGGGCAGACTATGCTTGACATTTGTAGATTCACTTACTATGACAATACACCACATGGAGTAGGAATTAAATAATTAAATGGAAAAAGAAAACAAATATGTTGAGAACGGTTAATTTAATACATTTCATTTGCATTATTTCTGAAGTAGACGACATGTCAAATGTTGATTTATAGTCAACTGTGAAGCACACATCCGTTGATTAGCAGTACAGACGATAAAACAAGAAACAACAACAAATGTTTTAAAGACTATATATGTGGCAACCTGTACTCAGTGGCCACCTGTCTTAAGCAGCCCATACACGATCAGTTTTATTGACAATAATATTGTTAATTATAAAAATGGACAATATTATTGATCATTAGTGTGTGATATTGAAGCAAGTTTTTGATTGACACAATATATTGACAGAAACAAACATCGGTAGATATTTATTGAAGGTTTCTCAATACTACTGTCGTTGATGGCACTTTGTCAAATTATTGCACACTATTTCATTCGGAAGCCAGTCATCTAAGGATAAACATGTCCAGGCAGGAAAAAGAAAAGGATAGAAAATTTCTTCTTCTTTATAAATATAACATTAATAAAATTATCAATCCACTGTCTGCTTTATTTCTTTTATTTTTATTAAAATATATATTAACTTTGAATTATGTTTTCTTGCTATATTTACTGGCATTTTTTTTTTCAAAAGCATTTTCTCATATTTACCTATTGATGTCATCATTAATGCAAAATTAGACAAATTAGTATCTTTATGAATATGTTAATTATTTAATAATGATTTGCTATTACATCCATACGAAGAAAATATCAATAATACGCCTGCTCATTTTTTCTAAGTTCCTTAAGCAGTTGAACATGGCCAAACTTTTTTCTCTGCACTAACCATTGTTTGGACCATGGTTTTCATTTTTATGTTTTCGCTTATCAAAAGCAAAGACAATAGCTTAGAGCAATGACTAGAGGACAAATGACTTAAAATATTGTGTAAATAACTGCGTTGTTGGTGGCCAATAAATATTCATCAATAATATTGTATTAATAATAATATTATTGTCAATTAAATTTATCATGTATGGGCTGATTTAAGCGTGACCGCTTAAGACAGGTTTGACTGTATTTGGATTTTTGTCAGAAAGTTCCTCTAGATTACCACTTTTATTGTCTTAACTGTTACGAATAAAATGGTGAGATATACATATTACTTTTCTGGCTGCTACTGCATCAGCTTTTGTCTTAAAGATCCTGGTTTAGATCCGCGAAACATAAACGTTTTAAGTCCTAGATCAGTGAAACTTGGTTTATAGTTGTACTTATGGTTTAAGGTAGACGAGACATTCAATTCCACTGAATTCTTATGTTAAATACCAGTTATGATATGAAGTACAGTTGAGGTGTATTCTTTTATTTAAGCCAGTGCACCACAACTGGTATATCAAAGGCCGTGGTATGTGCTATCCTGTCTGTGGGATGGTGAATATAAAAGATCCCTTGCTACTAATGGAAAAATGTAGCAGGTTTTCTCTCTATGACTGTGTCAAAATTACCATATGTTTGACATCCAATAGCCGATGATTAATAAATCAATGTGTTCTAGTGGTGTCGTTAAACAAAACAAACTTTCTTTTATTTGGATTCTAAAATAATGTGTTAGGTTTAGTCTTGACCATTAATTTGACCATCTTGACCATTAATTTCAAAGTGCCAGCATGCAAGCTTATTGTTTTGACCCTTGTTTCCACTCGTCTGCTTGTAGGAGCTAACCTCCTGGTGGACGGCTCTGGCCAACATTTACGGATATGTGACTTCGGGGCAGCCGCGCGGTTAGCATCACAAGCAACCGGTGCCGGTGAATTTCAGGGACAGCTGCTGGGAACAATTGCCTTCATGGCTCCAGAGGTACGTAAAGCACACCGATGACGGACTCGAGTGTTAAATTCTATTTCTTGTGTATCTTTCTTTCTTCTCTTTTTTTTCTCTTCAGCTAAAAGTTATTTATGGTGCTTAGATATACACAGTTTACATAGGTAGTAGTTGCTTTGCGAAGTATTATTTTTGGTTGATGGTTTTCGCTTTGATATGTAGATCATTGCCATGAGGCAGCCAATCCAGTGTTTTTAAACTGGTCACCAACAGATGTGGAATATATCATTTGTGTTATTAAAATCCAATGTTTTTGTGTGATTTTTTTTTTCCAGTAGGTGTGTAAGACATTGGTTTGTCATAAAAAACAAGAATTGTATTTGAATATGTGTTGGCCAGGGGCCTAATTCACAAAGGTGTCTTAGGCCTTTTTAGACAACAAAGCATCCTCTTTGCAAGACGTTTAGCATTGCACTGCGATATCACAAAGTTGCAAGAGTTTAATGAATTGGGCCCCTGGTCTTCTAAATAATTTTTAATTTTAATATGATGCTTTGAACCAGTTGTTAAATAATGTGGAAGATTCTTTATTCTAAATGTAGTTTTGTGAATAAAACTACCAACTCTTCATTTGTTGTAGGTAACAATTTCTTTTCTTTGCAGCACTTATGCATATTAGTATTTTTTTATAATGTGTATCATTCAAATAATCTTGATTGATGTTTTATTGTGGTAAGGTTTTAAGGGGAGAGAACTACGGTCGCGCCTGTGATGTGTGGAGTGTGGGATGCTGTATGATAGAGATGAAAACAACCAAACCTCCATGGAATGCTCAGTATCTCTCAAACCACTTAGCACTCATTTTCAAGGTAGTATATATATATATTTATTTATATATATATATATATTTTTTTTTTTTTTTTTTTTTTTTTTTTAACCCACTGTCCCCTTTCCTTTCTCTCCTTTCATTTCCATCTTATTTCTTTCTGGTGTGACAGCTATTTTCCCAACATTTACTGTCCACCTCTACATCCCAGTGCTTGTCTCTCAAATTGGGGTTCACAAATCAAGGTCAGTCAGAGCCTGAGGTGCTTGTTATTTTTTCCATCCCAATTACCAAGTGTTTGACATTCAATAGTTAATGATTAATAAATCAATGTAAAAAAAAAACCCAACCTAAACTTTAATTCTCCATCTATGCTCAGGATCCCCATCTGTCTCTCTTACTTTTACGGTATTAATATCTTGAATCAACCAGTGCCCCGACATCTGTTGAGCAGCAGGTTTCCATTTATACTCTTTATGCCCATTGGGCTATGTCTTGTTCTAGCCAGAGCTCCAAAACTGGGTTATGTTGTGCCAGACCGAGCAGAAAAACATTTTCTAGACCGATTTATGCATTTCATGTTAAACCAAATTATCACATTGGGAACCAGTCACATAGTTTGCTAATGATAAGGCTGTGGTATATAATATCCTGTCACGGATGGTGCATATAAAACAAAAAACTTCAAAACATCCCTTGATACCAGTTGAAATGAGTAGCCTATGGAGTAGGTGTAGTGGTTTCCTCTCATGTGTGGGGTGTTTAACCATACGTCAGATGCCATATAATAGCTGGAGTTAAAAATTTGCTTAGGTGTTGTTAAAGGGACAGTACTGAGTTTACAACCATTGTAAAATGTTTCCGACCAATAGAGCCTTTTTGATGACCTAACATACAAATTAAATAATTTCCTTATTTAAAATATCAGTGTCTGTATTTACAAGGTGTGTGTTGTTGTCCTAATGCTTGTAATAGCCCAAACTGGATTTTGCATCTCAATAATTTCTTACGTACCAAAAAATATATATCACAAATTAAAGTAAAAATGTAATGCTACAAACATTAGTATACAACTGCAAACACATTCGATATGCAGACACTGGTAATCTAAACAGGAAAATGTATTTAGTATGAAATAGTAGTTGCCAAATAAAGCTCTGTTATCTCAAACATCTTACAATGGCGACAAACTCAGGACAGTCCCTTTAAACGTTTGTTTCCTTATCATTTTAGATTGCATCATCAGTTGAGCCGCCACCAATTCCCGACAACCTGTCTCCAGCCTTAAAAGACTTGATGTTACGTTGCCTGGAACACGAATCCGAGTTCCGGCCCACAGCTAAAGAACTTCTCATGCATCCTCTGTTTACCCAGTGTCAGAGCAGATAGCCACAGTGCCTTCAGACGAATCATTCACACTGGTGCTGCAGAGTATATATATATATATTTTTTGGAAACGTTTACAGCAAATCTCAATGTCATAAAATAGTTGTCCTTGCAGGCATCAAAATAAGTTGAGAATGGTCGTTCAGGTTACCAGGTTACCACAGAGTTGAAAATAGTACTAAATGTACCGACAACATCTAAGGAAACGTAAACCACATAGACTTTGGTCTCTTCTTTTTTTTCTTCTCTTTTTCCCCACCCCCCTAAGTATAAGATGAATAAGTATCAATACAGTGGTAACTGTGATATGAATAAGAGTATTTGTGTTTGTGAAGGACATTGATAGTAAAAGTAATGGGATTTGTAAATGATGAATTTGTTATAAGCCAAAGGTTCCCAGGTTTGAATTTTGTAGTAAGTGGTACATGTCTGAATTACCAGACACTATTTATTTTGATGCCTGTTTTTGGTAAGGAGTTAAACATAATTTCCAGTATTAATTGCAACTTGGTATTATTGTTTTAATATTAGAATATAGATATATATATTAAAATGATGCATAATATATCAGATTGTTCCAAAGATGTATTAATTAATAAATTGCAATATCTGTTGTACAAAATATTATCTTATTTGCTATGATCTTGATTACATTGCCATTTTCCCACAATTCAGTGTGATTGATTTCTGTGATATTCTGTTTGAAATTATTTATAGATATGTATATAGCTTTATTTATCCTAATATAATAAACAGGTGTAAGTATTGGAAAATAGTAGAACTCTGTGATGTCTCCATCCATTAGTTGTGTTAATGCTGAAAACCATTAATATGTTTACATCCAACAGTTGTGTTGACACTGAAAACCATTAATATTGGGGTTCTCCCGAGAAATGTTTAAGTGGTGGAATAAGCATACCAATATGAAATTCAGGACTTTATTATGCTGACACTGTATTATTGTAATAGTGTTGGTATAAAGTGCTCCTACTGGCAATAGGTAGAGAGAATTTCCCTATTAGCTCAGTTAAAAGAGAATATTGGGATCTTACATAGAAGGTCCCAGGTTATGAATTCTCTTAAGAGGAGACTAATTCATCTGTTTCATTTTCGGCAACAAGAAGTCTGACTAGGAGTTTTTTTACACTAGGAAAACAATAATCCATTATGAAGTGATATATAACGATGTAATTTTTGATTCCTACAAGTATACAAGTTACAGATTCAAATAAACACAGAAATGTGTTCTGAAATCCTTAGACCTTAATTAACTTACACATATTGTTCCATAATGTTATAGCTATATTGAGGTTAGTTATACGAGTGGGAGGATCCAATTAAATCAGTATTTTTATTGTTTTTCAAATGCAAAAGCTGTAGTTTAATATGTGCTGAGGTGGGTGTTATTAAACAAATATTACTCTTCAGATATACATATTTAAATGAAGTTAGGCCAAAGTACGTACACGTTTAACCCAGACATATCATCTTAGCATGATACATCGGTTATTTAGTTTATTACATATCAAATTTATAATTGTTTTTAACAAGAATGTTTCTCAATCCAGTACACAGTGCTTTACTATTTATTTCTTTTTTAAAATATTTAATTTATGTCATTCCAACGGACTTTGAACAGTCCATTTGTAGAGTTAGATAATTTTGCTGTGATGTCGTTAAGCTAAGTGTATTTAATGGTTATGTTTTATGTTTCATTTTTAGGAATTTTATTTTATATTTTTGGGGGACCTTCATTTACTATACTTTGATATTTTTCAATTTATATTTTAAAAACAAATTCCACAATTAAAATTTGACAGATTTATTTTGATGTCGATACACATGTATCTCTTTATAATCAAGGACAAACTTAAAAACTAGTTCTGAAATGTAATTGAAGAGTTTAGGCGCAAAACGCGATATATCCATTTTTCATTTTCAGTAAAAGTGATTTTTTAAATTGGCATATATCGCGTTTTGATAAAAAAAACCCGGGATTTACTCAATACAATTTTATAAGGATCAATCACGTTTTGCAGCAAAACAGCGTGCCTACGATTAGCCCTTACTGACATACAGTAATGGCTTTAACTAAAAACTAGAACGAAAATGGTTTATATCGCGTTTTGCGCCTGAACTCTTCAATTGTTTTGTCATCTTTTTATTTTTTTCATGTATAATTAAAGTAAAACACACACACCCAAAATACCCCAAAACAAACCCTACAACATTTAGTGTTATCTGCCAAAGATGGCTCGGCTTTTAATGAAATCATGTGAGCATGCAAGATAACAACCAAACAAATTCAAAATTTAAACAACAAAAAATTCTCCAATGATACCATGGATACGTCTATATATAAATCTTTGTCTTTTTATCTTTAGGCAGTTAGTGAACTAATCTTATTTCAAAAGAAAGTAAGTTTAACTCCTAAAAAAAAAAGAAGAAGCTAATTTCTGGATTTTCATTTACTTATGTTTTTTTTCAATAAAATGTTTTAAGCAATATTTTGAAATGTGAATTAAGTACTTAAATGGTTACTATGGATACAGTTTACCCATTTAGGATGGATATAATTTTGCTGTCATTTGAAAGAACTATTTTTGCAGGGTTTCTAGAATTTTATTAAAATCCACTAGCCATGGGATCAGTGATTTTGAAAATGTACTAGCCATGATTATAAATTTACGAACGCTACTTCAATAAATACAATCAAATACAGGTATGTCACCCAAAGAGGGAGATAGAGATTAAAAACCCTTTGATTTGGGTAGGTGGATGGGGCAGGAAAGTCATATTTACAAAACGGACATAAATGTAGCATTTGACAACTTGTTTTGTTTACTAGCCGTCTGGCATGGCAATAGTAGTTATTTACTAGCCCAACATTGAATATCACTAGCCATGGGAATGGGGCTACCATAATCTAGAAGCCCTGTCTGGCATGATGATAGTAGTTATTTACTAGCCCAACATTGAATATCACTAGCCATGGGAATGGGGCTACCATAATCTAGAAGCCCTATCTGGCATGGCAATAGTAGTTATTTACTAGCCCAACATTGAATATCACTAGCCATGGGAATGGGGCTACCATAATCTAGTAGCCCCATCTAGCATGGCAATAGTAGTTATTTACTAGCCCAACATTGAATATCACTAGCCATGGGAATGGGGCTACCATAATCTAGAAGCCCTATCTGGCATGGCAATAGTAGTTATTTACTAGCTCAACATTGAATATCACTAGCCATGGGAATGGGGCTACCATAATCTAGAAGCCCTGTCTGGCATGATGATAGTATTTATTTACTAGCCCAACATTGAATATCACTGGGAATGGGGCTACCATAATCTAGAAGCCCTGTCTGGCATGATGATAGTATTTATTTACTAGCCCAACATTGAATATCACTAGCCATGGGAATGGGGCTACCATAATCTAGAAGCCCTATCTGGCATGGCAATAGTAGTTATTTACTAGCTCAACATTGAATATCACTAGCCATGGGAATGGGGCTACCATAATCTAGAATCCCTATCTGGCATGGCAATAGTAGTTATTTATTAGCCCAACATTGAATATCACTAGCCATGGGAATGGGGCTATCATAATCTAGAAGCCCTATCTGGCATGGCAATGGTAGTTATTTACTAGCCCAACATTGAATATCACTAGCCATGGGAATGGGGCTACCATAATCTAGAAGCCCTGTCTGGCATGGCAATAGTAGTTATTTACTAGCCCAACATTGAATATCACTAGCCATGGGAATGGGGCTACCATAATCTAGAAGCCCTGTCTGGCATGGCAATAGTAGTTATTTACTAGCCCAACATTGAATATCACTAGCCATGGGAATGGGGCTACCATAATCTAGAAGCCCTATCTGGCATGGCAATAGTAGTTATTTACTAGCCCAACTTTGAATATCACTAGCCATGGGAATGGGGCTACCATAATCTAGAACCCCTGTCTGGCATGACGATAGTATTTATTTACTAGCCCAACATTGAATATCACTAGCCATGGGAATGGGGCTACCATAATCTAGAAGCCCTATCTGGCATGGCAATAGTAGTTATTTACTAGCCCAACATTGAATATCACTAGCCATGGGAATGGGCCTACCATAATCTAGAAGCCCTATCTGGCATGGCAATAGTAGTTATTTACTAGCCCAACATTGAATATCACTAGCCATGGGAATGGGCCTACCATAATCTAGAAGCCCTATCTGGCATGGCAATAGTAGTTATTTACTAGCCCAACATTGAATATCACTAGCCATGGGAATGGGGCTACAATAATCTAGAAGCCCTGTCTGGCATGGCAATAGTAGTTATTTATTAGCCGAACATTGAATATCACTAGCCATGGGAATGGGGCTACCATAATCTAGAAGCCCTATCTGGCATGGCAATAGTAGTTATTTATTAGCCGAACATTGAATATCACTAGCCATGGGAATGGGGCTACCATAATCTAGAAGCCCTGTCTGGCATGGCAATAGTAGTTATTTATTAGCCGAACATTGAATATCACTAGCCATGGGAATGGGGCTACAATAATCTAGAAGCCCTGTCTGGCATGATGATAGTATTTATTTACTAGCCCAACATTGACTATCACTAGCCATGGGAATGGGGCTACCATAATCTAGAAGCCCTGTCTGGCATGATGATAGTATTTATTTACTAGCCCAACATTGAATATCACTATCCATGGGAATGGGGCTACCATAATCTAGAAGCCCTGTCTGGCATGATGATAGTATTTATTTACTAGCCCAACATTGAATATCACTCGCCATGGGAATGGGGCTACCATAATCTAGAAGCCCTGTCTGGCATGATGATAGTATTTATTTACTAGCCCAACATTGAATATCACTGGGAATGGGGCTACCATAATCTAGAAGCCCTGTCTGGCATGATGATAGTATTTATTTACTAGCCCAACATTGAATATCACTAGCCATGGGAATGGGGCTACCATAATCTAGAAGCCCTGTCTGGCATGATGATAGTATTTATTTACTAGCCTAACATTGAATATCACTAGCCATGGGAATGGGGCTACTATAATCTAGAAGCCCTGTCTGGCATGGCAATAATAGTTATTTACTAGCCCAACATTGAATATCACTAGCCATGGGAATGGGGCTACAATAATCTAGAAGCCCTGTCTGGCATGGCAATAGTAGTTATTTATTAGCCGAACATTGAATATCACTAGCCATGGGAATGGGGCTACCATAATCTAGAAGCCCTATCTGGCATGGCAATAGTAGTTATTTATTAGCCGAACATTGAATATCACTAGCCATGGGAATGGGGCTACCATAATCTAGAAGCCCTGTCTGGCATGGCAATAGTAGTTATTTATTAGCCGAACATTGAATATCACTAGCCATGGGAATGGGGCTACAATAATCTAGAAGCCCTGTCTGGCATGATGATAGTATTTATTTACTAGCCCAACATTGACAATCACTAGCCATGGGAATGGGGCTACCATAATCTAGAAGCCCTGTCTGGCATGATGATAGTATTTATTTACTAGCCCAACATTGAATATCACTATCCATGGGAATGGGGCTACCATAATCTAGAAGCCCTGTCTGGCATGATGATAGTATTTATTTACTAGCCCAACATTGAATATCACTAGCCATGGGAATGGGGCTACCATAATCTAGAAGCCCTGTCTGGCATGATGATAGTATTTATTTACTAGCCCAACATTGAATATCACTGGGAATGGGGCTACCATAATCTAGAAGCCCTGTCTGGCATGATGATAGTATTTATTTACTAGCCCAACATTGAATATCACTATCCATGGGAATGGGGCTACCATAATCTAGAAGCCCTGTCTGGCATGATGATAGTATTTATTTACTAGCCCAACATTGAATATCACTAGCCATGGGAATGGGGCTACCATAATCTAGAAGCCCTGTCTGGCATGATGATAGTATTTATTTACTAGCCCAACATTGAATATCACTGGGAATGGGGCTACCATAATCTAGAAGCCCTGTCTGGCATGATGATAGTATTTATTTACTAGCCCAACATTGAATATCACTAGCCATGGGAATGGGGGAGCCCTGTCTGGCATGGGCTACCATAATCTAGAAGCCCTGTCTGGCATGATGATAGTATTTATTTACTAGCCCAACATTGAATATCACTAGCCATGGGAATGGGGCTACCATAATCTAGAAGCCCTGTCTGGCATGATGATAGTATTTATTTACTAGCCTAACATTGAATATCACTAGCCATGGGAATGGAGCTACTATAATCTAGAAGCCCTGTCTGGCATGGCAATAATAGTTATTTACTAGCCCAACATTGAATATCACTAGCCATGGGAATGGGGCTACCATAATCTAGAAGCCCTGGTATTTTGTGACCTATTTCTTACACTGTACAGACTTAATTGATAACATTGTGTGAAAGTGTTTTTGTGTGATATGCCTAACATGATCCCTGTTGTAGACTAAATTATAAGAATATTTTTGTTTTGTAATTTATTTTTTGTAGTTAACAACTTAACAAGGTTGCTACTAGTTGATTGTGAAATGTGGGAAAATGGTATTGTGATCAGGACATCGTGCTTATAAAACTTATAATCAGGACCCCAGCTTACTGAAGACATATCAGTTGTCTGCAAATATAACTCAAGCAGAAACCTGTAGGTTTTGTACACACGGAACTTGTAATTGCATTGTTCTTCCTTGACATTGATTCGGATGTAAAATACACCATAAATCCTTGAATACGGATGGCAGGGTCAGCCTCTTCTTAAAGATGAAAACCTTGTATTTAGAATTTTGGTAAATTTTCTTTTCGTGATCTCTAAAATAAATGCAATAATGTTTGTGATTTCACAAGAAATGGATGGGAGGGGAGGGTTGAGGATCCTTAACAATGGAAAGACTGGTATTGCCTTGTGTTGGTTAGATGACATGGATCAGTAGACTTTCTCATTTAATACATACCTATTCAATCTTACTATAGTGATAAAGACATTTCCAAACCGTGTGATAAATTTATTTTGTACCGCACATATGTGCGATATGGACCGGAACTTTTAAATGAGAAATTCCCTTTTTCTTTTTACTGCAGTTAACGCCTTTTTATTTACTGACATGTATAATTTACAAATGACGTCTCATCGTATTTGAAACATTACACAAGGCTGCCACATTCTTAACATTAAGTAAATCCATGAAAGGAGTTTTGATCATAGATTTAACGAAGTGTTGTTATGATGTTAAATTAAAAACCGTTTTTGTAAAACATAAAAGAAGGTATGTATTAAATACAGAACTTCACATATGTTGTTTTCGCTTCCTATTTATTGCACTCGTTTATTTTGTGAAAAAACATATATATTCTTGTGCAAAATAAACTTGTGCAATAAATAGGAACCGAAAACAACGTATGTGAAGTTATGTATATTTATTACACTCTAAAATAAATGCAGATGTGTTTGTTGGGTGGGGTGCGGTGGGGTGAGGTGGGGATATAATGCATACCATTAGTAGCATAGCTCAATGGACTTTCAGTTTTATAAAAAAATAAAATAAAATATAGTCTTGAAAAAAAAAGCTCCTGTTCACCAAATAAAATGGTCTAAAACCAAACTGCCAAGTTTCATTTAATAAAGACTGGGGGAAATGGCTCTCACTTCGGTTCAAGGACTTATGGTACCTGTACCTAATATTTGAAGTGCAGTAAGTGCTGCTCGGCTATGATGTGTACATTGTGCTTATAATCATGATTTAAGCTTGTATTAACCACTTCAAGAAATAAGAACTGAAGTGAATATATTTAATAATGAATTTGCCAAAATTGGGGACATGCTGTTTGTATGAATTTTTTTATTATTATTATTTTTTTAATTTGGGATAATCATCAAACAAAATTCTCAAATGTTCTAACATTCGTTTTTGTTCAGCGTAAATCCTGTATTTTAGTATTTTTGAATTTTGTGACTGGTATGACTATGGTGAAAGATGTGTTGACCATGTAAAAGTGTGTACGTTTTTTCGTTAATTATTAATACAGCAAATGTACATAGTAATTTTATAATAACAACAAGCCATTAAAAATCAAGCTATTTCTTGGAAAACATTTCATAATTCATATCATCGCATATTGTACTTGTGAGAAAATATTTTATAATCTGTACATTTGTACTGGTGAAAAGGTTTTAACATGCAATATTCATTTGTCCGTCTCATCGTGTTAACTTGTGTGACAGCTTGTACCACTGCAGGCTCGGTGGTGCTGTAATATAGCACTGTTTTAAACCTCTACCACACGATACTAAAATTACCGTTTATATCTGCACTGTGTGCATATCTGTGTATTCTGCTATCACATATGTTAAATTGAAGGGACGTTCGTAACTTTGTAGGCACTATACCTATTAAACATGTTTTGAGCTATAATGACGTTTATGAAAATTGAACTTAATTACATTGATCAGATGCTAAATTAAAACAACATTTCTAATTTTTGTAGCCACTGTAACTGCAAAAGCATTTTTTGGTTACAAGAACCTTTTTGATGACTGAAATTGAATATTAATTACTCTTTGCTTCTGCTTAGAATATAAAAACAAATGTGGTTAATATGTACTTTTAATTGTGAAAAAGTTCTGCTTGCTGAATACATGTTACAATGGCTTGAAAATCTCAAACACTCCTGTCGTAAAATACATATATATATAGAAATACATATATTTCTTTTTTAAAGTGAAAATATTTAATGTAAAATTCAGTAATAAGTTCACCGAAAAACGTTTTAACAAATGGAAATGAAAAACAATTATAGATAACAGAAAATAGCAAGGATGGAAAGAGTAAAAAAAAAATCTTGTGTTAAAACTCATAGGATTATTTTGTAAGTTTATTAAAGTTTTATTTCCAAACTACTGTATTAGTGGGCTGTGTGCAAGTATTTGTAAACTGTAATCCTATAGTGCTGTCAGTATTCTCCATATTCATAGTTTTTGTCATGTGCATCTGTTGTGTTTCTTTTGTATGTCACACTGTCAAGTTATGGTGTCCTTTATTTACACTGGTTACAGTGGTTCAAAATTATTTTACTGATATTCAGTAATCTCAAACATTTCATAATCTTTTACAATGAGATAAATATGTATCGAACAACTCTAGATTGCAAGTGTTGAAATAATATTTTTCTTTGTCTGTAACTTAAAGGCCTGCTACACGATACGATAGATTCGGACCGAGTCGCTCATACGAGTCATTTGGACCGATTGAATTGGATGTGTTGCCACACGGTACTTGTCAATCGTATCAAACTTGACGTCATTGAAAAACATCCTTGTTGTAACCATGGTAAACAATGTCGTGTGTTGATAAGAAGGCAGCTGTCATAACGTTTCTGTCTTTATATAAATTACTGGATACACCCCACAGAGTTGTGCCCCATATACAACTCTATGAGCTGTTGGGTCTGTGCCGACGACAAGCGAACAGAGTTTTCCACCATAAAACTCAGAACGTGGAGGTTATCTGTGCCATGATCTGATTAGTCAATATCCCCAGACGTTCGATTCAATTGTATGGAAATAGAACAGGTTCTAAACTTAGACTCGTATGAGTGACTTGGGCCGATTCAATCGTATGACATGCCACACGTTACGATTTGCTTGTTGGCGTTGTGTAGCAGGGCCTTTACACTAAATTATTTATCTTCATTTATACATTATAATATGCTAGCTGAATGAATTTTTTTTTTTAATGTAATTCAATAGTTTTATAAACCATCTTGTTTTATTCTCATAATATTAATATTTTTCTCTTTATTATCAAATAATCTTGATGTTCATCAGGGCTGTACCTGGTATGTGTGTGTGTGGGGGGGGGGGGGGAGTCGGTTGTTCACCAAGATAAATAAGAAAACATGCCCTTTTTATTTTAAAAGTGTCCTGTTTGTTCAGCTGGAAAAGATCATACACTAATCTTCTCCGATTCCCATTTTTCTTTACTGCGATCCCTTCCTCCACCTACAAGAATTTTGAGCTAGGTGCAGCCCTACTCATAATACTTGGTCTTACATTGACCTTGAAAATCTGTAAATATAATTCTAATGAAGGAATCGTGATTTTTTTTTAAATGACAATATCGTTTGAAAGTGATGACAGTTTATGAATTTATTTGTACTGCCAATCTTTTAAAGTTAATATCTCTTTACTATATTCAATACCTTACTACCAAACTACCTGTTAATCTTATTAATACTCATGTTAGTCATAAATAGATGATTACCACAGCTAGAATGTGATTTTATGTGGTGGTCAGAATATTGTTTACTAGAATGCAGAATATCTTCCAATTTTATATTGTGCCAAAAATGTCTGTTATTTGTTGTTACTGTTAATGCATTGTTTTAATGCATACATTTAAAACTAGGGTTGCATGGCAGTTCACCTGCTGAAGCAGCAGCATGGATTACGTGACTTGAAATGTACACTGTGTGTACGTACATCATCAGCTAACACTTGCCACAGTAAGCCATTTTGTAAACAGTTCGAACAATTACTGTTGGCCAAAACTGGACAAAGTTATTTTGTTTATGTATCCATAATCAGGATTGCACCAAAGTCATGGTGACAAACATGCCATGGGTACATATGCCCAAAAGAAGTACAAACATGTTGACCTGAAAACGTTTCACCTGAAAACCAATGAAATGTGAAGCTGTAATTAGGTCAAAATAACTTGAAATGAATTTCTGAATATCCACAGCTTGTTAACAGCTGTTAATAAAATTACTTCACTTAAAGGACCGTGCTACATTCAGAACAGACAAAAAACCCTGCCATAATTCAGTTACATATGTATACCAAAATATTGACAACACCTGGGATAAGAAAGATGACTATGTAGCTGGTTGAATAAACTACTTTGTGAGACCATTACAACCAATAATATGTTGGTAGGTCAGCTGCCATGCAATCCTGCCTTTAATATTGAAAATATGTCAAGAGACAATCAGAAATAGTTATTTAAAAAAATAATAGGTATTCTAATTTCAAATCACAAAGGTTTTGCTTGCTTTAGAGAAAGTTTCAACTAAGTAATAAATAGGTATAATAATTTAGCAGCACAAACAAGTTAAATAACACTATTCGGTAGGCCAGCGAATAATAATTTTTAAAAAATGTTGGTGATCATCCTGTGACCAAGATTAATTATTTTTATTTTTAAACGGAAGGAAGAAAATGTTTTAATGACACACTCAACACATTTTATTTACAGTTATATGGCATCAGACATATTGTTAAGGACCACACAGATATTGAGATAGGAAACCCGCTGTCGCCACTTCATGGGCTACTCTTTCCGATTAGCAGCAAGGCATCTTTTATATGCACCAACCCACACACAGGATAGTGCATACCACAACCTTTGTTATGCCAGTTGTGGAACACTGGCTGGAATGAGAGAACGCCTAATGAGCCCACCGATGGGGATCGATCCTAGATCCGATTGCACATTAGGCGAGTGCTGTACCACTGAGCTATGACCCGCCCTATTTTTGAAACGTCTCCCAATGATATTCTAAACTCATGCTGCTTCTAAGCAATTCAAAGTTCTCTGTAGATGTAGATGAGTGGGACCTCGTGGCCATTTGAAAAATCCACTTACTGCATGCATTCTAAATTTTCCAATACATGTATATGCAGTTTATGTTTACAATAAAAACAAACATCCCGCATTAAAAAAAGAGATTAACTTTATAAAATGTAATTCCCTAATCCCCCTCCTGCATTTGTTTTTTTTTAAAAACCCACACCTATTGCATGCTTTCTAAATTTTCCAATACATGTTATGTTTACGATAAAAATGAACATCCTGCTTTAAAAAAAAAGAAGATTAACTTTATAAAATGTAATCCCCTCAATCCCTTAAAAAAATAGGATGATCACCAAATCATTTGATTTATATGGCAGGTATAATTGCTTTATATGTGTAGAAAAATTATGCACATGAATCTGATTTTAAACTGCTCCGTTATAAAAGCTGTAAACATACGAGGATTCAGGAGAAAATTAAGTTAGTTTAATTTTGTTACTGACTTTTGACCAAAGATTGATGCAAGTGTGCCTGTATACCATTTATATGTTGCTGACTATTAGGTAAAAGGTTTTCAGAGAAACCAACATGTTTTAAAATAGTCTTGCTTTTGTATCTTATGCAGTTGCTAGTTTTTTTTTCATCACAGATATGTCAGGGATTAGATCTGTTGGCAGCTATTTGGTGTACTTATGGATGAACTAATATTTATTTAGGTGGTTGTCGTGTTGTGTTAGTGGCACTCGCTGTATTGAACAAGTTTCCAGTTTATGCAGTTCATTACTGGACATACTGAAAAAGGATCTGAGAATTTACTGTTTGTGTAAACCATGAAATGGGTTATGTGCCCAAACAAAAAACACCCAACAAAATTACAGGTAGTCCATTTCATTACACCAAGGTTTGAAAGTTAGTAATCACTTGATCACGTGATAAAACCTTTAGCTATGGGGGTAACTGTATTTGACAAAGGCAGCCATCAATTTTAGAGTAATATGTATGTTTCAAAATATGTTAGTTCATAAAAAATGCTTAATGCAAGCATTTCAGGGATAATTAAATTTGGTAATGGCCAGTAACAGTTATCTCTGTTGGCCACTGTGATTGTTAAGTTGCAGAGCTAGCTGTGGGTGATTAATTTTCACCAAATTATCTAAAAAATGTAAAACCTATAGTTATGTTCAAACAGAATATCAATCATTACAGAAATTGTGTTCGCCAAATTAAAATAAAATTTGTCAATTATTCTTAAAATTCACAATTGACAAAATATGGCAAGTGGCAGAACTAGCCCTGATTTATGTTTCCAGCCTGTTTTGCGTACCTTCCTACAACCATGTCTTCAATTTAATGCACAAACGAAAACTTGGGCTCTGCAAAGACAGAATTGTGAGATTGTCAGGTAAATGAAACCATCATTGTTGCAATTTTCAAAGGCTTGAGATGCCATCTCATTCAGTGTCATAATGATCTGCAAGTGTATTAACTCATATACGTACCACTGTATGATATCCATTAGCCGATGTGTTTTTCAAGCTAGGATGTCATTAAACATTCATTAATTTGTATATTAACATGCTGAAGGGGAACATTTATTCGGTTCATGATCAACAATTGTTTTGTGTCAAAATGTATTATGTAGACTGGTTACATATCAGCTATTATAGCAACAGACAAAAATTTCCTTTAAGATCAAACTAAACTTCATGACTGGGTTGTCAGAAAGAGACATAACTGTCATATTTTATGAACAATGCAGCACTTTGTGAATAATATCACTGGATATGTTTGCATTATGTTGGAACACTTTCATGGTTTAGAATATATATTTTAACCCATAAAACCTGGAATTTATTAGTAATATTTGAATAAATAAATGTATTACTAAACAAAACAATCAGTGTCAGTATTGATAAGTGACTTTAATCTTACTGAAAAATACTGGCCTTTTTTTCCCCTCCAAAACTGGTTGCAGATTTTACTATTTTATTCAGTAATAAGAAATAATAGACAGATTTTTGTGTATTTCTTCATGTTAAGATTTTAAATCTTTAATAGTAAAAATGATCCTTACACTGTATTCACAAATGTCAATCACATTTTCACATATTTTCAAGGATTGTCCAACATGTGCAAGTGTATGTATTGGATATAGAAAATTCTGTACTGGAGTACTGAATTGACTTCACACAAAATATTGTGCTGGAGTACTGAATTGACTTCACACAAAATACTGTACTGGAGTACTGAATTGACTTCACACAAAATATTGTGCTGGAGTACTGAATTGACTTCACACAAAATACTGTACTGGAGTACTGAATTGACTTCACACAAAATACTATACTGGAGTACTGAATTGACTTCACACAAAATACTGTACTGGAGTACTGAATTGACTTCACACAATGTACATGCAGGGATTTGATTTTGTATGCATTTGTAATTTTACATATTAAATAATTATGTTTTGATGTTAATTTTTGAATACTGTTTTAATTAACATAATTTATTGTTGTGCTAGTCATACATCATTTTTATTTATGCTTTACATTCAACTATGCACACACAGTAAATATTGAAAGTGCTCTTAACTTATTATAAGAAATGTAAATATACAAAGTGCCATATTTGATTGCCTTATAATATATTACTCTTTTTGTCACGGCCATAACTGAAAAGTAAAACTAAAAAAATAAATATAGCTTGAGAGACCTCAGTTTACTGCCATTGTAATATATTTTGACTTAACAGCCTTTTCATCATATATTTTTCTTGTTTGCAATATATTTTGATTTAACAGCCTTTTCAGCATATATTTTCTTTTTTGCAATATATTTTGACTAAACAGCCTTTTCAACATACATTTTGTTTGCAATATCGGTGTCTATATCCAATGTGTTTAGGTTCATCCTAATGTTTGCAGTCGCCTCAAACTGGATTTTAACTTCCAATAAATTTGTACTTTGTATTAAGAGGTCAAATGAATTTTGAACTACTTGAAACTTTATGACCAGATACATATTTTAATAAATATGGGATACACAGAAAATGTCATTTATAATTATTCTGCAATTTTAGTTGTTAAAAGGCTGTAAGTTAAAACATTCAACAGTGGCAGCAAACTCGGGGTAGTCTTTTTAATATGCAAATGTTTGTATTTTAATTAGTATTACTACATGAGATACACAGAGAGCTTTTGTTAACTGACCCCATTTGCCTTGCATAAATAATCAAGATGACTTATTGCCTTATCAGAAATTGGTTTAGTATGTTTCTCTGCTTACAAATTCACTGCCTGTAACAAAAACTGTCATTATCCTTTTTTAAAGGAACTATTTACTTAAGACAGTAAATCTTAACTGAAATTGCCACCGTTCAGTGTGATTTTGTTTTTCCTATTTCCAATTTAACATGAATTGTTATCCTGTTAGTGCATTAATATTTAAATTCAAATATTTTTGTTTGAATCTAAGACATATATTTATTGTATTCTTTGCTTTTGCAACTTTGAAACAAATTTACTTGGTTTACAGGTCTTGTCAATTCTAAAACTTGAATAGTTTGTAAAAATATTTTACCACTTATGTTCATGACTTGAAGAAAAAAAACGGAGTCCTTTTTATTATGAAATACAAGCATGGTATGTTCCATTTTCAACTACTGAAATACAGTTGAAATGTGTACTTATAAAACTATTTAATATATATGTAAGTTAGTAATATTATTTAAAAACAATTTCTTCTTTATTACTTGGCTTACAGATTTTCCTGTCTGCAATTTTTGATTGTTGCAATTTAAAATTTTTAAATGAAACTTTGTTAATTAGAATGAAAAACACTGTCGTGCCAATTTTAGACCTCCATTCGGTTAAAGATGCAATAAAAATTTGCGCAGTGCTATTATTTCAGTATATGTAGTTGTGTTCATGGGTGGCATAGTACATATACGATTAAACATTTTAAATGAAATTTTGTTAATTAGAATGAAAAACACTATCGTGCCAATTTTAGACTTCAATTCAGTTAAGATGCAATTAATGTGCTATATATATGTAGTTGTGTTCATGGGTGGCCTAGAACTCGTAGGATCTGTCCGTCTGTCCTATAGTAGTATGTGTTTAGAGTATGGTTGTGATTGTTAAACATTTACATAGGTTTTTAGTGCATATCATATATTTTGGGTGCTATCCATTCTTAAGATGCCAAAAGTTTGTAATGTTATTTTTTTACTACATGAATAAACTGCATGGTACTACAGTGTCTTGTGTTCTGTTTTTGTGACTGAGCAGTATTTTAATTTACCTAGAAATATATTCAGTTTACTAGTTTATGACAGGGAAGGAGAATGGAATAACTGAATTTTTGTCTTCACATAAATCTTTCTAAAATCTGGTTAAGGAACATACAGGTACTTAACGGTTGGTTTAGGATTTGATCCACATTGGTGGCCCATTGGGCTATTTCTCATTCCAGCCAGTGAAGGAAGAAAATGTTTAACGACGTACTTAACACATTTTATTTATGGTTATATAGCGTCGGACATGGTTAAGGACCACACAGATACCGAGAGAGGAAACCAACTGTTGCCACTTCATGGGCTACTCTTTTTCGATTAGCAGCTAGGGATCTTTTATATGCACCATCCCACAGACAGGATAGCATATACCACGACATTTAATATACGAGTGGTGGTGTACTGGCTGGAGTGAGAAATAGCCCAATGGGCCCTCTGATGGGGATCGATCCCAGACCGACCACACATCAAGCGAGTGCTTTACCACTGGGCTACGTCCCGCCCCGTTCCAGCCAGTGTATATCAAAGGCTGTGGTATTTGCTATCCTGTATGCATCAAGTAAGAATTTTACCACTGGGCTACATCTATGATCCTGCCTCAGGGGTTAATGGAGACAATTCCATAGATTACATGTGCACAGTGGTCATCCAAAAACATATTGAAGGGACATTCCTGAGATGTTTCCGACTAATAAAATATTTCCCCCCGATTCAAATTGCATATTAAATATATTTTCTTGTTTAGAATATCAGTGTCTGTATATTTAATGTGTTTCTGGTCTTAATATTTGTAAGAAGCCCAAACTGGATTTTGTCTTCAAATAATTTCGTACGTACAAAAAAAAAGATATTTTAGGAAATATGAAATTTAACCTAGTACAAATGACGAGTTCAGGCGCAAAACGCGATATAAACCATTTTCTTTCTTATTTTAGTTAAAGCCATTATTGTATGTCAGTAAGGGCTAATCGTAGGTCTGCTGATTTGCCGCAAAACGCAATTGATCCGTATGAAATTGTATTGGGTAATCAAAACGCGATATATGCCAATTAAAAAAAATCACTTTTATTGAAAATTAAAAGATAGATATATTGCATTTTGCGCCTAAACTCATCAAATATTAGAACGATCAGAAACACATTTAGTATACAGCCACTAATATTTTAAGCAGAAAAACATATTTGATATGTACCCCGGTAATTACAATCGTTAAAAAGTCTGTTAGTCGACAACATCTTAAAAATTGCAGCAAACTCAGGAATGTCCCTTTAAATCCCCACATATTGTCAATATAAAAAGTTAAGAAATGTTTTATTTAACGTTGCACCAACACAGTTCAGGTAGTTATATGTGGCATCAAACATGATTAAAGACCCTAAAATCTTGGAAATTAGTGGATAAATTTTTGGAACTTGGGGAAAAAAAAGAAAAGAAAACATAATAACTGAACTGCTGTTTAAAATTTGACAAAGTACATGAAATGCACTGTCCAATTTGACAAAGTACATGAAATGCACTGTCCAATTTGACAAAGTACATGAAATGCACTGTCCAATTTCAGATGATTTCAAACGATAATCAGCTAAGTAGAGTCACTTATGATCTGTTTAGTCATTATTACGTACCCTCAAATTATATTTTGGCAGAAAGCCCGCGATGAGGAAAACTTCATGAGCTACTATTTTTAACAGCAAGAGATCTTTTATATGCACCATCCGCCGTCGGTGGACCCATTGGACCATTTCTCGTTCCAGCCAGTGTTCCTTAACTAATGTAACAAAGGCCGTGTTATCTACTATCCTGTCTGTGGGATGGTTCATATAAAAGATCCCCTGCTGCTAATCGAAAAAGAGTAGCCCATGAACTGGCGACAGCGGGTTTCCTCTCAATATCTGTGTGGTCCTTAACCATATAACCGTACATAAAATGTGTTGAGTGCGCTGTTAAATAAAATATTTCCATCCCAGTCAGGACAGTACATACCACAGCCTTTTTACACTAGTTGTGGAGCACAGACGGGAACTAGAAATTAATACAAGGAATGGAATTATTGTTTAATGACGCCTCAGCACATAATATGAATATTTGGGGTAATAATTTCAACATTTGATTGACAGAGAGAAATCCTGTTGCCACCACATATGCTACTTCCACAAATAACTATCAAGGGAACTTTTATATGCCCTTTCTATAAAACAAAGTAGTACATATCACATCTTTTGATGTCATGCGGCACCAATTATAGACAATATAAATATAATAAATTACAACTTAAACAACTCTTAATATAAAATATCAAACATGCCAGTTCTTCAGAAAATCATTTTTTTATCATCCAATATTAAATTGTGTAAGTGAAAACAAAATAATTTATTATATATGCTATTAAACTAATAGATTTAGCCAGAATTTTGTATACGACTTGGCTACATTTTTGTTATTAATTTGTTTTCTAGTGAAAAATGTGGACTATTGTGGGACATATTTGGATTCACCTAATTTAGGATGAATTTAAGTATGGTATAGTAGTTTTCAACTTTTGAAGATAATTTCATCTCATTTTTAAATGCGAGTAACCACGGGTACCCCCAAACAAAAACCCCAAGTACTAATACTCTACGGTAGTTGAATATAAAAGGGTTTTTTTTTGTTTTGTTTACGGAGACCACATTGATTTATTAATCATCGGCTATTGGATGTCAGACATAAAAAAATTAATGAATGAATGTTTAACGACACCCCAGCACAAAAAGAAGAAGTGTAACTAAACACATTAGGCGTTATTGGTTAGGGGTACCTGTGGAAAGAAAGAAATGTTTTATTTAACGACGCACTCAACACATTTTATTTACGGTTATATGGCATCAGACATATGGTCAAAGACCACACAGATTTTGAGAGGAAACCCGCCGTCGCCACTACATGGGCTACTCTTCTGATTAGCAGCAAGGGATCTTTTATTTGTGCTTCCCACAGGCAGGATAGCACAAACCATGGCCTTTGTTGAACCAGTTATGGATCACTGGTCGGTGCAAGTGGTTTACACCTACCCACTGAGCCTTGCAGAGCACTCACTCAGGGTTGGGAGTCGGTATCTGGATTAAAAATCCCATGCCTCAAATGGGATCCGAACCCAGTACCTACCAGCCTGTAGACCAATGGCCTAATCACTACGCCACCGAGGCCGGTTAGGGATACCTGTGGAAGTAACAACCCTGCACTTTAAAAATCCAACATTATGTGAAGTCCCAAGAAAGAAAGAAAGACCCCCCCACCCCCTCCCAAACCAACCCAACAACAACAAAGACTGCACATCATTTTATATTTAAGATCTTTATTCAAACAACACCTTAAACACTCAATGATCACATGATCTGATGTCTGCATGGACGTACAAAACTGTTTACTTAGATGGACAGACTGAAGTCCGCTCAAACTTGATCCAATCTCAATACGTATTTCACCAAACTGATAGTTACATCACCTTACATAGTTAAACCAAACACAAAATATTGTTCGCATTTTTCAAATGTTACCTGAAAAATAAACAGCTAACATAAAAAGGTTTTCTTAATTAATCTCCACGATTTTAAAACTTTTTAAAATCCACAAGCAACCTGCACAAGGTTAATTTTGGAACAAGATTTTATTAAATTTTGTTGGTGAAATTACATACATGTGCATTCAATTTTAACTAATCAGTTTGGCAAATGACATTTAAGCTATGACCACATGCATACAGGGAACTTTCAACACTAAACACAAAATAACCACAATCCACTATGATCTTGAATAGTTCTCTTGGTACAGAGAATACCTCTCACAACTTGTTTTTAATTTACCATTCCAAAATACAAGTACTGATTACTGCAAGTAAATACAAAACCTCTTCCCAAACTCGTGCAGCATGTAAATGAGCTCTGCTTGTCGCCCATTCCCTGTAAAAACTAAATGCTAAACTAATGTGGAGAAAAACATTAATCACAACCAAATGCATGGGTGGAGAAATTAATCAAATCTGCAAGTAATTACAGACGGACCTGCAATAGGGCATTTATTGTAGTGTACACACAATGCGAACATATCTATTCTTTATCACGGAAGATTTATATTCAGACTCTTAACTGTCTGGGTTGAGTATATCTTCATTTAACATACAGACATGTATCTGCATAAAGATCACTTGTTCATAATGACCGCACATACATTTAAATTCAACAAACGTTTTAAAAATTTTAGGTTAATGAAATACGACCAACATTTATTGCCGTAGTAATTAGATTATTACATTCATGTTCAAAACATTAAAAAAACATTTTGGGTTTGTTTTGTTTTGTTTGTTTTTGATGATTACAGCACATCCATGTTCAGTTTTACTTCTTGACATGGGAAATCAAAATTGTGCAATTACAAATTTAAAAACTTTCCTATATTGGTAGTTGACAATGAAGCCATGCAAAAATGGCATAAAACAGCCCCAAGTTTAACCAGCTAACATTTCTTTAACATTTGCAAACTATATGACTGGTTCCCGACATAGCTATATGGTTTACTGTGATGCACATAAAACAGTCTAGCGGACGTTTTTCTATTTGGTCTGGCTGAACTCAGCCCTGGTACCATATATAGCAAATTGGTGGTGGCATGAAAAAACAAAGTAGAAACCCAAAACATTTCATATAATTAGGGCCTCTACAAGTCCAAAATATTGGAGTATTCAAAGGTCACTCAACCCAGACCCGAGTACCCGACACTTACATTAGATGATGATGACATTAAGGAATAAAGTAAAATACTAGCATTATGCATCTTAATTCTAGCACTGAACATGGATGCCAAATCATGCCACTGTATTGTAGAAGTGTTGTGATGGACAGCCAGCCAGTTTAAAAAGAGAAACTAGCGCATGATCATGTAATTATTGTGTAACTTATATCGTTGATTATCTACTGCTGAAATTATTGTCCTACATTGTCCATTGTATTATAGTTGCTCATTGTATTCCACCTTGTACGGGTACACGAGTCCTATGAACGGACTCGAGTCTTGCTAGAATCGACCCGTATCAGAGTACTCGTGGAGACCCTACATATAATTGCTTGACAGTAAGAACAGCCTGTAAATACTTTATTTGACATATGATCAAAAAAATAAAAAGTAACATTTTATTTGATATATGATCAAAAAAAAAAAAAAAAAAAAAAATCCCTGGGTCGTACATTTCAGAGACTGCTGACCTCCCCCTACCCTTTTGTCTACCAGAATTCCAACTCCAATTTGTCATGCAGGACACACAGTTCAAACACAAAAACTTATAAAACAGACACAGCCGAGACTAGACAAGCCAACACCTACAAGTGTATGTACCCGAATAATCACATTTAAAGGTGCATTCTTAAAGCGTCACAGTTTAATATTTGTACATGTATTTTTAATTTAAAAAAAAATCAAATTATTCATTTGTATAATTAACTCACGGAAATCAGAATTATGTGTTGTCACTTGGCAAAAACAACGGTTTCCCAGAGAATCCATAGTGAAAAATATAAAAACAAAATCTTCATCACATGTCCATTAAAAAACTAGCCAGAAGATGTGATTCAAATTTAAACTGATGTCAAGTGTTAAGCTGTCTGTCACCCTTACTGGATTAGCAATTATATAGATTTGTAAATAGTAGTAATGAAATTATTCGGATGTAATTTTTTTGTGGAAATGTAATTCAAATTAGAGTACAAGCCCTCTAAACTGGACACCCAAGTAACCAAGTAAAAAAATCCAGATTCAAGGGGTATCTGATGTATAGAGGTTCTGGTTCTGCACCGATATTTAAAAAGGAACCATGAATAACATCTAATATTGAGTGAATTCCAGTTTACTGAGAGCCTCATTTATAGAGGTTTTACTGTATAATCTTTACATACATGATTTCACAAGAAAAATTAAAAAAATATTTTTGTTCACTATGGAACTTGGAGACTGCCCCTTTAAAATGTAAACAAAACTAAAGTTGGAAGTAAAAACAATAGCACTAGCTAACAAGAAGTAACTAACAACAGACTTTACTTTAATGGCTGTTTAATTATTAACATAAAGATTTCTGCTACAGTGCAGTGATCAGTGCATATAGTTTCATAAACAATAGAAAAGAAATTGATCAAAACACAATTTATTTTCCACGCATTTTTTTTTTTTTTTTAAACTGTCACATTTAGTTTTTCCCTCCAAAATATACAGATAAAATAGTTTATATTACAGCATGTGATACTGCAATAGTTTGTAATGCCCCATAAGTTAAAAAAAGAGAAGCTTGTTAACCCTCACATAAAAGCAACATATATGCAAAATCATTACATAACTTAAAACAAAAAACCCAAAAACCATTTCGAATATTTTTTTAATGCACTGGATATGCAATCATAGCACTTTAGCAGATTCTATATATAACCTGTGTAGAAAACAATATTTAAAAAACCAGTAAAATTAAAAACAAATACACATTAGAGAACTGACATGTACAGGCATGTGTATGTACTACTTAAGACTGGCCGTTTGGCAGTTTTTAAACTACACGTGTAACTGTCCGTTTCTCTATCTAAATTGCATGGCTCTACAGTCACGGGTCAACATTCTTTGCAAGTCCGTATTTCACTAGTGGACTGTTGCTCTGTAGTCCGTTATGGACTAGTCGACTGTAGTTAATTGGCCTTGCTGAAATAGGCCTTGCTGCCCTTAGGGTCTGGCTTCATGGTGTCCGATCCTGGTTTCCACCCGGCTGGACAGACTAGGATGAGAGAAAAAACGAAATCTGTTAGCCACTGTTTGTATATTTTTTTCCTTCTCACTAGTCATACAAGGAGAGTT
Source organism: Gigantopelta aegis (assembly GCF_016097555.1). Classification (NCBI taxonomy): domain Eukaryota; kingdom Metazoa; phylum Mollusca; class Gastropoda; order Neomphalida; family Peltospiridae; genus Gigantopelta; species Gigantopelta aegis. Next base: position 71,579,531 of record NC_054704.1, read on the forward strand.
AAATAGCATTATGTCGCATCCTGGCTTCCACCTGGCTGGACAGACTAGAATGAGAGAAAAAACTAAATCTGTTAGCCACTATTTGTATATTTTTTTCCTTCTTACTAGTCATACTAGCAGAGTTAAAAAAAGTTTAGTCTTTGTTTAATGACACTAGAGCACATTGATTTCTGAATCATCGGCCATTGGATGTAGAACAGTTGTTAATTCTGACAAATAGTCTTAGCAGAAGCCCGCTACATTTTTCCATTATCAGCAATGGATCTTTAATATGCACTTTAAACCACAGACTGGAAATTGCATACCATTGCCTTTGATGTACCATTCGTAGGGCATTGGTTTGGACTAGGAAAAAATTAAATCAGAGAATGCCTCCGACAGAACAACCCTAATGTATGAAAAAAGTTTGTTTTCTTTCACTAAAGCACACCGATTTATTAATCACCAGCTATTGGATGTCAAACATTTGGTAATTTTGACATATAGTCTTAGAGAGAACACCCCTGCATTTTCCCATTAGTAGCAAGGGATCTTTTATATGCACCATCCCAAAGACAGGATAGTACATAACACGGCCTTGGATATACAAGTCATGGTTCACTGGCTAGAACAGGGAGTATCCCAATGGGCACACTGACGGGGATCATGGTTCATTGGCTAGAACAGGAAGTATCCCAATGGGCACACTGACGGGGATCATGGTTCAATGGCTAGAACAGGAAGTATCCCAATGGGCACACTGACGGGGATCATGGTTCAATGGCTAGAACAGGAAGTATCCCAATGGGCACACTGACGGGGATCATGGTTCATTGGCTAGAACAGGGAGTATCCCAATGGGCACACTGACGGGGATCATGGTTCATTGGCTAGAACAGGAAGTATCCCAATGGGCACACTGACGGGGATCATGGTTCAATGGCTAGAACAGGAAGTATCCCAATGGGCACACTGACGGGGATCATGGTTCATTGGCTAGAACAGGAAGTATCCCAATGGGCACACTGACGGGGATCATGGTTCACTGGCTAGAACAGGAAGTATCCCAATGGGCACACTGACGGGGATCATGGTTCACTGGCTAGAACAGGAAGTATCCCAATGGGCACACTGACGGGGATCATGGTTCACTGGCTAGAACAGGAAGTATCCCAATGGGCACACTGACGGGGATCATGGTTCACTGGCTAGAACAGGAAGTATCCCAATGGGCACACTGACGGGGATCATGGTTCACTGGCTAGAACAGGAAGTATCCCAATGGGCACACTGACGGGGATCATGGTTCACTGGCTAGAACAGGAAGTATCCCAATGGGCACACTGACGGGGATCATGGTTCACTGGCTAGAACAGGAAGTATCCCAATGGGCACACTGACGGGGATCATGGTTCACTGGCTAGAACAGGAAGTATCCCAATGGGCACACTGACGGGGATCATGGTTCACTGGCTAGAACAGGAAGTATCCCAATGGGCACACTGACGGGGATCATGGTTCACTGGCTAGAACAGGAAGTATCCCAATGGGCACACTGACGGGGATCATGGTTCACTGGCTAGAACAGGAAGTATCCCAATGGGCACACTGACGGGGATCATGGTTCACTGGCTAGAACAGGGAGTATCCCAATGGGCACACTGACGGGGATCATGGTTCACTGGCTAGAACAGGGAGTATCCCAATGGGCACACTGACGGGGATCATGGTTCACTGGCTAGAACAGGGAGTATCCCAATGGGCACACTGACGGGGATCATGGTTCACAATGGGCTAGAACAGGAACAGTATCCCAATGGGCACACTGACGGGGATCATGGTTCACTGGCTAGAACAGGGAGTATCCCAATGGGCACACTGACGGGGATCATGGTTCATTGGCTAGAACAGGGAGTATCCCAATGGGCACACTGACGGGGATCATGGTTCATTGGCTAGAACAGGGAGTATCCCAATGGGCACACTGACGGGGATCATGGTTCATTGGCTAGAACAGGGAGTATCCCAATGGGCACACTGACGGGGATCATGGTTCATTGGCTAGAACAGGGAGTATCCCAATGGGCACACTGACGGGGATCATGGTTCATCCCAATGGCTAGAACAGGGAGTATCCCAATGGGCACACTGACGGGGATCATGGTTCACTGGCTAGAACAGGGAGTATCCCAATGGGCACACTGACGGGGATCATGGTTCACTGGCTAGAACAGGGAGTATCCCAATGGGCACACTGACGGGGACTAGAACAGGGATCATGGATCATTCACTGGCTAGAACAGGAAGTATCCCAATGGGCACACTGACGGGGATCATGGTTCACTGGCTAGAACAGGAAGTATCCCAATGGGCACACCGACGGGGATCATGGTTCACTGGCTAGAACAGGGAGTATCCCAATGGGCACACCGACGGGGATCATGGTTCACTGGCTAGAACAGGGAGTATCCCAATGGGCACACCGACGGGGATCATGGTTCACTGGCTAGAACAGGGAGTATCCCAATGGGCACACCGACGGGGATCATGGTTCACTGGCTAGAACAGGGAGTATCCCAATGGGCACACCGACGGGGATCATGGTTCACTGGCTAGAACAGGGAGTATCCCAATGGGCACACCGACGGGGATCATGGTTCACTGGCTAGAACAGGGAGGAGTATCCCAATGGGCACATGGGATCATGGTTCACTGGCTAGAACAGGGAGTATCCCAATGGGCACACCGACGGGGATCATGGTTCACTGGCTAGAACAGGGAGTATCCCAATGGGCACACTGACGGGGATCATGGTTCACTGGCTAGAACAGGGAGTATCCCAATGGGCACACTGACGGGGATCATGGTTCACTGGCTAGAACAGGGAGTATCCCAATGGGCACACTGACGGGGATCATGGTTCACTGGCTAGAACAGGAAGTATCCCAATGGGCACACTGACGGGGATCATGGTTCACTGGCTAGAACAGGAAGTATCCCAATGGGCACACTGACGGGGATCATGGTTCACTGGCTAGAACAGGAAGTATCCCAATGGGCACACTGACGGGGATCATGGTTCACTGGCTAGAACAGGAAGTATCCCAATGGGCACACTGACGGGGATCATGGTTCACTGGCTAGAACAGGAAGTATCCCAATGGGCACACTGACAGGGATCGATCCCAAACCGACCGTGCATCAGGTGAGCCCTTTACCATTCGGCAACATCCCCAAACCACCCGATGAACAATGTATAACTCTGTAAGGATGTTAGACTGGAAGAAATTATTACAGCTTTATCCTAAGTATGTTGTATCAGTATACGCACCCTCTCCGTGTTTGTCTGTGAACTGGAAAGCCTGCACTAGGCGGATAGTCTCGTCTACAGAGCGACCCACCGGCAGATCGTTGATTGTCATCTGGCGAAGGTTACCCTTGTCGTCTATTATAAACAGACCCCTAGAAAAATAAATCACGTATTTATATATCATACCGAGTTTGTAAACTACAGGTTCTATAAAATTTAAATTGGAGGAATAATACTAAAATAAAATAATAAATAATGGGTTAGGATATTTGACTTGATTATGTATTTGTATTTCATTCATTATTATGTTGGGTTTTTTAAAAATATTTATTGTGATTCAGGCTTACGTGCTTAATAAGGATATTTCAACACATTATAAACTATTGCTAAAATGTTGAGAGACAATCCACTAGGAACACATTACCCAAGTATCCCAGACCCAAAACGCTAACATGATATGGTAAAAATGCAATTTTGTTTTCTAGTCAAGATATAAATTTATATTCCGAATTATTTTACAAATGACAATTAAGAATAAAATGTCTTGCTCATAAAATAGTTTATAAAAATGTATGTATGGTAATTGGCGTACTTGTACTACTTGTAAAATGTATCGTGAATAAATCGATCCACAAATAAATTGAACCATGGACCAAAAACCGAAAACCGAACCAAAAAAACAACAACCCCAAAACCTTCCCATCCCTAAAATCCACTGCACCAAATAGCTCCAAAAGTATCTTTTAACCATAAGCAGGCCAGCACATACACATATCAGGGGTGGGAACTGGTGAACTGTAAAAAAAAGATGAAATCTAGAGGGGTACCAGAAATTCTTGAAATTCTAGGTTAAAATCTGTGCCATCTGACATATTTGGGAGGAAAGGATGATTAAAATGCGAGAAAACGCAATGTTCCATGAGAGGAAAACAGCTGATCTGAGGAGAATTCCCACCCCTGATATATACAAGTCTTCAGTGTACCAGTTGTATGCCAATGACTGTGAAAAATAAACAAAGACATGATGGATCCATCGAGAACGGTCGATCCTCTGACCCACCACATATGAGGCAAGGGTTCAAACATCTGAACTACATCCCTCTTTAACTTAGGATTACATATGGACAGAACTTGTTTCTTGTTTTAGAAACTGATATTAAACATACCTGAATGCAATGCCTTCATCCTTGTTTCAGAAACTGATACTAAACATACCTGAATGCAATGCCTTCATTCTTGTTTCTGAAACTGATATTAAACATACCTGAATACAATGCCTTCATCCTTGTTTCAGAAACTGATACTAAACATACCTGAATGCAATGCCTTTATCCTCCTTGAAGCAGACATACATTAATCTATTTCAAAAACTAATATCAACCATACCTGAATGCAATGCCCTCATCCTCCTTCAAACAGCCATACATTCTGGATATTTCCATTGTCTTGTCTGCAATCAGAGGAATCTTCAATTGCCCCAAACCACCTTGCTTTCGTGGTGTGTTCACCCTAAATTGAATTTTAAAAAAACAAACACCACAGGATAATTTAAATGTAGTAATACAACTCCAGCCTGATGTTTGTTTAATAGGATTGACATCCAAGTTATAGATACAAAATTCTGATCTTTTAATATTAATTAATGCACACACACCCAAAAATCCCAACTTATATACTCCTTGGTAGGGTTTATATTGTTACCTAGCATGAAGTAATAACCACTAATTTACAGGATACTTGAGTTGTAACCACCTGGCACCACTTGCTCAAAGTAAAAGGGTATTTAAGTTGGTACCATAACCACTTGGTTATACTGCACGTACATAGTTCAATGACAAAGTAAGGACATGGACTGTAACCAAATGGTTACACATTTGGCTAAACTGGAACAAGGACATGCTGTACATAACCAACCTGATACACAAACTACAAGGCAAAGTAAAGTTTGCTTTGTTTAACGACACCATTAGAGCACATTGATTTATTAATCATCGGCTATTGGATGTCAAACATTAGGTAATTTTGACATATTGTCTTAGAAAGGAAACCCACTACATTTTTTCCATTAGTAGCAAGCAATCCTTTATATGCACCATCTCACAGACAGAATAGCACATACCATGGCCTTTGATATACCAGTTGTGTTGAAACTACAAGGCAAAGAACACGATACATTTGGCTACACTGTGGGTGAATCATTTTAAAGCTACAATCTCTCCTTCCCCATCCTATATGAAACTGCTTATCACACAACTAACTACAGCGTTAATGAACACATGTATTGTTCACGAGCACTGGAATACTGTGAACTGCCTAACTACAACATTTAAGTCTGCTTGACATTTTTTTGTTGAAACTGAACAGCTGTCATGACAACATGATGCTCTCATTAGCTCTTAATAGCACTTTTATGTGACAAAGATCTCCCGATAGAAACCAGCAGAAGAATAACACGTTACGATAAGTGACTGAAAACGAATGACCTATTCCAAAATGTTGAATTATTAAAAACAAAATATTTGATATTGATGCTTTAATGAAAACCAGCCTAACACAAAATGGGGGGGCGGGATGTAGCTCAGCGATACAGCGCTCGGCTCATGTGCGATCTATCTGGGATCAATTCCTGTCTGTGGGCCCATTGGGCTATTTCTCGTTCCAGCTAGTGTTCCACAACTGGTGTAACAAAGGCCGTGGCATGTACTATCCTGTCTGTGGGATGGTGCATATAAAAGATCCTTTACTGCTAATCGAAAAGAATAGCCCATGAAGTGGCGACAGCGGGTTTCCTCTCTCAATATCTGTGTGGTCCTTTACCATATGTCCAACGCCATATAACCGTAAATAAAATGTGTTGAGTGTGTCATTAAATAATAATAAATTTAAAAAAACAATAATAATAATAATAATAATAATAAAAACCCCCACAAAAGGTCTACACCAACAGAAAACTGACACTTACCATGCTAAATGTGAGAAAACACTGTCAGTGGAACAAGCCAACACTTCACAATTAATACTGCGGAATTCTTCAACTCTGTCGCTGAATGAGATGATTTCAGTTGGACACACAAAGGTACTGGAAAAGAAATCGCATACAAAATCACTGACCATTTTATACAGTGTTTTTTTTTTCCGAAACAAGGTACATATATTTGCATGAAATTTGCTAGTGAAAATCCTTGTCTGTTATTGCTTCACTAAAGGCTCATATAGAGTTAATGTGCTGTGTGCGTGAGGTCTGACTAAAAACAAATTGAAATGCATTTGTTTTAATGAGAGCGTCTAGACTGGATGTGTGCGTATGAAAATGCATGCCACCTGCCGCAATGAAATAATCGTATATGGTGTATATATGCCTTAAAAACATGCCGCAGTCGCAACAGTCACATCCAGTCTGTATGAGCATTGAGGGATCTTTAATATATACCTTTCCATGGCAAATAACCCTAATAACATGGCTTTTTAATACACAATTCAGGAAGTGCTGCTTATTGTATCTGTAAAATAACCTAATTAGTTCCTCCTCCACCCTGTGTTACACACATCATAAACCAATTTATTTCAGGTATTACAAAATAACAATAAATAAGAAACGATGTTGTTAACTGCAGCCCTGATACATTCAAGTAAAATTTTATATACTGCAATTTATAACTAAAAGAAAGATTTTGCATAAGGGCCCTTTTCTTATGAACAGTCTTTTACAAAAATAGAATGTGGGAGACCCCAAGAAATCTCTCACTTATTCTAAGGTAAAGTTTCCAACTCTTAATTACTACTGTCTACTATACTCATAAATGTATGAATGCATCTTTGTATAGATATGCTAAATCAAATATCTATTTCCATAACAAATAATTAACTATATATACAAGAATGAGACATTAATGTGGGTTTTTTTTTTAATTCTACATATACCTTGATATATACATGTAACAGTATACATAAATGGTTAATATATACATGTATTTATCACACGTCAATGTCTACGAACTACATTTACAAGTACTAAAACAGAAAACAGATGTCCATTAATGTTTATATAACAGTTTCTAATATAAATATTTTTTCTAAGAAGTTTGGTCTCTGTGGGATCATGCTGCCCATAAGACATTTTGTGTGTACGTGCCAACTCTCACACTGATGTTACAAAAACTATACTGTAGCTGTAACCAGGCCAGTCTGTGCCAGCTGTACACACTTTGTATATTAAAAAGAAATGCAAACTAGGCAAACAATGGGGGAAATCATAATTTAATGGCATTATGCAGGCTTTAACTTTAATGTACAGTGTTATCCGACTGTTACAGAGTAAGACTACTGTAGGTAGTAAAAATTAGATTACTGTCATACAATGTAGTTCCGATACAGGTGAATAGCGATTTTTTTACATGGACAATGAATTTTCACAAATAATTTATACATGTACGCATACATATATGTACGCATATATATATGTACGCATATATATATATATATATATATATATATATATATATATATATATATATATATATATATATATATATATATATACATATATGTATGCGTACATGTGTATATATATATACATATATGTATGCGTACATGTATAAATTATTTGTGAAAATTCATTGTCCATGTAAAAAATCATTAAATGACTTAAGATTGATTCACCTGTATATATACATATATATATATATATATATATATATAAAAATCTCATTTCAAATATTACAATATTACATGTTCACATTTCAGAAAATACCGTACCAACTTGCAAAGATGTTTTCAAGCAACATGACATCATTAACAATATATACAAGTCATGAAGTACATACATCCGTATGTACACTCATGCGGTATACTGCTAAGAAATTGGAAATACATATATGTATATAAGGTGTATATTAAACAATTACATAAAGGAAAGTCATATTTTTTCTTGATCCTCCTGCCCACCCACCTCGGCAACATTTAAAATGTTATTTTAACATTATGAATAAGACCACTCACCTTCTAAAACTACACGTTGCTTGTCCTCTAGGCGTGTCCCTCACCACCTGACTATTTTTAATGTCAATGTGACGCAATCTAATCAGCATTATCTGTCTATATTTTTGTTCGTTGTTTTTTTCAATATAAATACCAGATATCTTTAATAGAACAAACCATTACTGTCAAAATTAAATTAAGAATACTGGCCTTGGTGGTGTCATGGTTAAGGCTGTTAGGTACAGGGTTCGCAGCCTGAAACTGGCTCCCACCCAGAACGAGTTTTAACAACTCAATGGGTAGGTTAAGGCCATTACGGTACACCCTCTTCTCACTAAGCACTAACTCAATGTCCTGGACAGACAGCCCAGATAGATGAGGTGTGTGCCCAGGACAGCATGCTTGAACCTTAATTGGATATAAGCACGAAAATAAGTTAAAAGAAGAAGAAAATAAGAATAAGAAAACGTTTTTGATATATTACCAGGTATCTTTAATAGAACAAACCATTACTGTCAAAATTAAATTAAGAATAAGAAATAGAAAGAAAATGTTTCCGAGTAATGACTGAAATTACATATTAAATATATTTTCGTTTTAAATTTATAACACTTCATATGCTATAAATAATCTTCTGATTGTCATGTAGTCTTTGTAGTACATATATGTATGCAGTTCAAGCTTCATGGGGTGGGACGTAGCTCAGTGGTAAAGTGCTCGCTTGATGTGCGGTTGGTTTGGGATCGATCAGTCGGTGGGCCCATTAGGCTATTTTTCGTCACAGCCAGTGCACCATGACTGGTATATCAAAGGCTGTGGTATGTGCTATCCTGTCTGTGGGATGGTGCATATATTAAAGATCCCTTGCTACTAATGGAAAAATGTAGCGGATTTCCTCTCTATGACTGTCAAAAATTACCATATGTTTGACATCCAATAGCAGATGATTAATAAATCAATGTGCTCTAGTGGCGTTGTTAAACAAAGCTTCACTTTAATTCCTAACAGACATTTTTACAAAATTATTGGGCAATAAAGTCCACTTTATACTAGCACTTTAAACATCAGATGATGAACACATTGAATATACAGCCACTGATGTCGTAAAAAAGAGAGAATGTTTAAATATTGGGTAAGTAATTTTATTCATTTAATAAAAAAACAAAAATAATAATAATAATAAAAATAAGTTGGGAACAGGTTACGATGGCAGAATTACCACTCTGGACAATCCCTTCAACCCTATATAAAATTCAACATCTGCTGTAATTACTGGTGACAGGAGCTCTCTCACTAGCAGTCACATCAACAGAAATGCAGTAATTTTCACATGAATGCCAAGATGATGTGGCATTTCTAACTCAGTGGGAAGCAGGAAGCTGTGCATGGTGTTAATTTGCTAGGTAATACACGTAATCAACAAACCATGTGACATATCAAGTGGTACACCTGCTTCCGAAACATGCAGGTACACTGTACTTGTTGTAGTTGTACATAAAGGACTCAACTGTCCCAGAATTTGACATTGAACACCGAGGAATAGGGTTTGGGGAGACAAATGTTTGGGTTTTTTAGCATCATAATACCAGTAATTTTTTTTTTTTAAATGGTGCTTAGAGGGTCTGCTGCATGTTTTTTTCTATGCGTACTTAGTTTAAATAGTTTTATTTTCTGTTTGGCAGGTAATGGGAACAAATTTAAAATAATTATTGGGAGATGGATGATGGGGATGAGAGCTACGTGTGTGAACTAAAACAAAAATCACAAAATTAATGAAAATGGTGGTTGTTTAGCAAATTTGTTAAACTTTGCAATATGGTGTGAAAACAGTTTTTCCCCCACTGGGCAGTAGCATAGAAACCATTTCCAGGGTTGATTATCTTTTCTTAGAATTTGTCCAGGCATACATGCAACTGTATTTAACAAAGGAATTCAACTAGCGTTATTTGTCGAACTATGTATGCATTTCTTCTTTTTTTTGAAGCATTTTAAATTTATACTTTTAATCTTCTTTTTTAAATTCAAGTCTTTTCTGAATCAATTAAAGCATGCAAGTAATAAACATAAAACTCAATAATTTTTTAAGCATAAAATCCATGTTTACTAAGTGCAAAGTTTTACAAGCACTTTCCAAACATAGTCCTAAAATTAGAATACTTTTCAAGGTCTGTACAAACTTTGTACGTATTGTTTTGATAGAGCAGACATACTTGCTTAACTTGTGTAATTACATAGCAGTGTTTCCCCTAGGTCCCGTTTGTCATAGCCTTCTTTTTATAACCAACGATCTCCTATTTCAAAACACAATGAACACCCTATACCTGTGTGCACAGTAAAATGTCCTTACCACTAAAATTAACATCTCTTAGAGATTCTCTACCATTATAAATAATAATTATAATAACACACATCAGTGTCTCTGTTAACATGTTTTGTGAAGCAGAAAAAAAGAAATGTAAGGACTATTCCAGAAATAATCACAGACTGTGGGATTGCAAGTACATACAAATTATTTTCTGCCCATGCTTAGTAAGTAGAAACCATTAAAGTATGACAAATCAGACCAAGTCTGATAAAAAAAATATATGTTCCCACTCACATCCCTATTTGATGATTTCTGGATTGGTCTGAATAAACAAGCCAAAACCAGGGCCGTAGCTAGGATTTTTTTTTAATTGGGGGGGGGCGCGCAACTGAGTAGTTAATAGTCTAAAAGTTGAATCCTTAAACAGTTAAGAAGAGAATTTTCTTTAAGTTTCTTTAATGCTACGGCCCTGAAAACATTTGCAATAAATATCTGGCTATTTAAAATAATAATTTAAATAGAATTGTTTTTAAAAAACCAACAAAAAACCGATAAACAGTAAAATAATTAAGCTGAACAGAACAGTAAACATTTAAGGGACACTTCATGGGAGATATGTCCAAGACCCAATTTTGTATTAGTTGATTACTATGATTCCTGATTCAAGTGAAAATCAAGCACATACATTGTTTAGTAATATTAATGCAAGTACATGTATGTACGAAACAATTTGTTAAGTACACTTTTTTTTAAGACTCATTAACACATGTATGTTCTCAATAGTATTTTTCAGAGCATACTTACAAGTATCAACAGACAAAACTATGTTTTCATTTGAATTGTGGATCATAGTTCAATTGTTAACGAGAAATTGGGTTTTAGAATACCAAGTTTAAAGGTCCTTAATCACGCCAAAGTAGATTACAGTGACCCAATTATTGTACCTGTATGTCAAGCCTTGCAATTTAAAATAAGTGTGAGGGTTAAAAAAAAAAAAAAACCAACCACCCAACAAAAAAACCCCAACAACCAGCTTGCATAAATCTGTTTTTAAATTTAACTCACTAAGAACAACTCATTTTGAAAAATATGTTGACTCAGCTGTCTATTTTAAAACTATTCACAGATATTGTGCATTTTATTTTATTAGTCTTCTTCTGCATGCTGAAATTATAACTATACAAATTCAATCTTCATTTGTTTACTCTGCTGTATACAAGTTACTTCAGTGAGTTTCAGTGAGTTAATGTTTAAGAAAACCAGGGGTCTCTTATTAATGGTATAGTAGGTTAAGTATTTAACACTTATTAATAATATTACTTGGATTTTAAGTTTGTGATTTTAACAATATTTATTTCTGTTAGTTGTATTGGTCAACAACATCGGCCTTGGTGGTGCAGTGGTTAAGCTATCGGACTACAAACTGGTAGATACTGGGTTCACAGCCCGGTACCGGCTCCAACCCAGACCGAGTTCTTAAGGGCTCAATGGGTTGGTGTAAGGCCACACACCTTCTCTCTCACCAAACACTAACCAACAACCAACTAACAGCTAACCCACTGTCCTGGACAGACAGCCCAGATAGCTGAGGTGTGTGCCTAGGACAGCCATGCTTGAACCATAATTGGATATACATGTAAGTACGAAAATAAGTCGAAATAAAAAATTGAAATGAAAGAGTCAACAGCCATAGGGAGAGTACAGATACTTCTGTAGGCTGGGTATGTTTCAACATTACTGAAGCCTAGGGGGGCAGTTTGAAGGCTGCCTTGTTGGCAGTTGTCCGTCTTAAAACTATGGTTGTCACAATACACTGAAAGAATGAAATGTTTTATTTAACGACACACTCAACACATTTTATTTACGGTTATATGGCGTCAGACATATGGTTATGGACCACACGGATTTTGAGAGGAAACCTGCTGTCGCCACTTCATGGGCTACTCTTTTTTGATTAGCAGCAAGGGATCCTTTATTTGCACTTCCCACAGGCAGGATAGCACAAACAATGGCCTTTGTTGAACCAGTTATGGATCACTGGTCGGTGCAAGTGGTTTACACCTACCCACTGAGCCTTGCGGAACACTCACTCAGGGTTTGGAGTCGGTATCTGGATTAAAAAACCCATGCCTCGACTGGGATCCGAACCCAGTACCTACCAGCCTGTAGACCGATGGCCTAACCACGACGCCACCGAGGCCGGTGTCACAATACACTGATGCATTGATGTATCACGATACTACTGCTGATGATACGATAAACTTGCTTGTGTATCAATTCATATTTTGACCATCTATCGATTTATATTTTAATTTTGTATCGATTTATCAATTTTAACACCAGTCTATACTGAGATGTACTTATTGACCGGAAAGACATTAAGTGGACAGAGAATATATGTGCCTGCTTATGTCAATATGTTTATGATATGGAATTGCTACAATAAAACTGTGTTTAATCAAGGTTTCACTTTTATCATCTTTATTTCTTATTTATGAACAATTTTCACTTAAGTTTCAACTTGTTTTACTGTGAAAACCCTCTGAATCAGGTATCTTGATATATATCGTATCATGGGTTAGATATCATATTGTGAGGTTACGTAGGTCTATTGTGACACACACAGCCTGTATGTCACATACCAGCTTTCCAGGATGTATTAGCACAGAAAAATTAATCCTTCTACATGAAACAGGATCTTAGATATTTGCCAACAGCTTATTGGTGCATAGAACAAAGAAGCTATCCAGGATGTATTCTCACCTTTTCTTATTTAACATTGTATTAAAGGCAAGTTGCGATGACCCAAAGATACGTATACATGTTGAACAATACCTTTCCAGTATGTATTAATTAGCATACAATATGGGTGGGATGCAGTTTGTTTCGTTTAACGACACCACTGATTTATTAATCATCGGCTACTGGATGTCAAACATTTGGTAATTTGTCTTAGAGAGGAAACTCACTACATTTTTCCATTAGTAGCGAGGGATCTTTTATATGCACCATCCCACAGACAGAATAGCACTTACCAGTTGTGATTCACTAGCTGCAACGAGAAATAGCCCAATGGGCCATTCGGCGGAGATCAGGCGAGCGCTTTACAAGAGCTAGATGCATGGTGGCCTGCACAATTGATCATCCTTAGTTGAATGCCACCCCCCCCCCCCCTCATCTTAACCAGTGCTACACAACTGGTACATCAAAGCCAGTGGTATGTACTATCCTGCCTATAGAAAAATGGACGTAAAAAATTCCTTACTGCTTTATTGTTATAAGAAGCCTATGTTGAAGCAGTGGGTTTCTTTCTGTTTACTAGACCAAGTGTCAATATAAGTACATGTATGTGTTATATTGACACTTGGTCAACACTGTATCAACCAGATTGTTGTAGTTTTGAAACAACATAACAGGGATGTTCCCTGGAATGTCAGGCTGTGGTGGGTATACAGTTACCTGGGGATATGTCCTGACACCCCCTACATTGTACACACAACCCAAAAACCCAAATTGAATGCACTCAAAATTGTCTAGGCACAACCCTGAATAGGCATTTACCACCCCCCCCCCCCCCCCTCCAAAGAAAAGAAAAAAACGAAAACCAACAAAAAAACAAAACACCACCAAAACATTGAAATATTGATTGTTACATGTATAAATGTCACAAATATAATTATATGTCCGAAGCAATCATTTTAGTAAAACAATAGTTTATAAATTAATGAGACCGTCCTGGGAGCTTGAAACACATTGGATATGAGGACACTGATATTTTAAACAAGAAAACGGACCAAACGTATTTACAATTATATAATTTTAGACATTAAAAGGCTCTAATACAGGGCTTGAACTTTAGATTTTGTTACCTTATGAAAATAACTTATACAAACTTATAAGTGGAATATACTTTACTTATACGCCACTTATAAGTGGCCTATAAGTTACCCATATATTGGAACAACTTTAATAGTCTTGTATGTTCTTATAAATCAGTGCGACTAACTGCATCATGAGAAAGCCGCTTAAGGAGTACTATAGGGACACACAAGCAACAGAACCCCTCAAACCATGAAATCTGGATTAAATGAACATAAACATAACAAAACATGAAAAGCCACGGGGGCCCTAGGGTATAATGAATTGGCCCAATACAAAGGCTGTACGGTATCCATTTTTCATCAAATCTGTTTTAAACATATATAAATTTTGTAGAATCTAAAATTCTAATACTGGATATAGGGGGTGGGGATGGGGAGGATATTCTTGGGTTTTTGTATTTAATAAAGAAAGAAGTGTTTTATTTAACGACGCACTCGTAATTTTATTTACGGTTATATGGCGTCAGACATATGGTTCAGGACCACACAGATTTTAAGAGGAAACCTGCTGTCGCCACTACATGGGCTACTCTTCTGATAGGCAGCAAGGGATCTTTTATTTGCGCTTCCCACAGGCAGGATAGCACAAACCATGGCCTTTGTTGAACCAGTTATGGATCACTGGTCAGTGCAAATGGTTTACACCTACCCATTGAGCCTTGCGGAGCACTCACTCAGGGTTTGGAGTCGGTATCTGAATTAAAAATCCCATGCCTCGACTGGGATCCGAACCCAGTACCTACCAGCCTGTAGACTGATGGCCTGCCACGACGCCACCGAGGCCGGTTTGTATTTAATAATTATATCCTTTTAAAATTAGAATTTCAAAGAATAAATCGTCATCAAACTATGGTCATTCAGGGCTCGAACTTAAGAATTTGTCACCAATACCCATTTTACCCTCTGACAGAAACCCTGTGCCATGTTAAATTTGAGCCCTGTAATCAGAGATGGTAACTACGGGTTTACAAAATTACATATGGCCTCATACATGTACCCTAGGGCCAGCCCTGACGAGAAGTAACGACTAAATACCACACGTAGGTACATGTATTTGCAGCAGTTGTCTAAAGGGTATGTCCACGACCTGGTACAGAAGCATTGTCAGTTAGAATCTCTTTCCTCATGCCGATACAGAGGATTTTCATACGTGTTTTTTAATATGGAAAATATCAACTTAGTTTACATGTATGTTAATTGGTATTTGTCGAGGCTCTGCCGATCGAGACAAATACTGATTAACTAGATGAGGTTGATATTTTACATATTAGAAAACATGAGTAGCGAATTCTATTTATCCTATAATCGGTATTTGTCGAGGTTCAGCCGAGACAAATACCGATTACCTAGACGAGGTTGATATTTTACATATTAAAAAACATGAGTAGCAAATTCTATTTATCCTATAACACTTCTAAAATAACATTTAATTCAATTTTTAGTAAATCACAGTTCTAAAGTCGCCACCATCGGTAATATGACATCATCACGAATACCACCAATTAGTTTGACGTCAAGTATTTTAGCTAAATCTTTGAAAATGTTTCGCTCAGGTATACAGGTCTTGTTGGCTTGTAAGCAAATGACCTATCCACATCAACACATTACCTAGCGACCTTGCAAATTTGCATACCATTATTAACCGGGTTAATACACTAAATTATCATATGGGTTTACGACATGGATATCATGGGTAAGTTATAGGATAAATTTTATAATAACTTAATAAGAACTGCATTCAAAAACAAAATCAGAACCCCCACAGACTTCGCTGTTTAAGGCGAGCTAACATTACACGACTCTCCTCCAAGACTAGTTCAAGGAACTTGATTTTCAGCTGTGAACTTTTGATCTAAAGCCTGATATGGTAATTAAGAGCGTACATGGCTCCCCATAATCGACATGCTAGTTATACATGTAGGTGAGCAAACTGCCCTCAATTTTGTTTTCACCACGAGGTCTGCCGACATATGTCTAAACTGGATTTGTAAGTAAACCGACACACTTCAGTCTCAAAGTTCCTTCCAGTGACAATAGCTTGGGTGTAATCTATCTTATCCAGTACTCTGTGTATACTGGTGAATTGTTTTTGTCTGTCCCTCTTGAATCCAATTTAGATAAAGAGTCCACTGTATTATTAAAGTTCCGGTAATAAATCATTAGTTATGATGATAACTGGAGGCACAACTGTTATCAAAATGTACATGTCCAATTTACTGATCAGATCATTTCTTTTACCAAAAACTCTTAATTAACATGTACAATATGTTACTACATAAAACTATCAAACCATGGCTTCTAGAATTTTTATAAAATCCACTAGCCATGGGATCAGTGATTTAAAAATTCACTAGCCACAATTAAAAATTCACTAGCCCTACTTTACTTTAAGTTAATACAATTTTACAAATTAATAGTAACAATCAGATGTCGCCTAAAAAGTGAGATAGAGCTTAAAAACACTAACATTATACAAGTTATACATGTACATCGTACAATATCAGATTAATTTTAAAAGGGAATAATAAATCAGTCTCTAAAGAGAAGTGACTACCGGCCTTGGTGGAGTAATAGTTAAGCCATCGGACATAAGGCTAGTAGGTACAGGGTTTGCATCCTGGTACTGGCTCCCACCCAGAGCGAGTTTTAACAACTCAATGAGTAGGTGTAAGACCACTACACCCGACGTCTCACTAACCACTTACCCTCTGTCCTGGACAGACAACCCAGATAGCTGAGGTGTGTGCCCAGGACAGTGTGCTTGAACCTTAATTGGATATAAGCTCGGAAATAAGAATGAATGAATGAAGAAATGAAAGAGAAGTGACTGCTTAACAGAAGGAGGTGCTTAAAGCAGGTTAATTTGACTAATATTGTACAACTCACAAATCTAAAGGGTAGAAGAAAAAGACGACGTATTTCCCGCGGTAGTCGGACAACTTGATGTCCTGGAACTCTCCATCCACAACAGCCTGTGCCTTGAACTCAGGCGCTGGTTTAGTTAACTGAAGTTTAGACATGTCTGTCTGAAAGAGAGAGAGAGATAATGAAATTCAATTCAATTTATTGCACAATACCAAACAAACTGGTGTCAGCGAACGGATAAAAAAATCATACAATATCAGTAACAACAACAACTAATAATAATAATAACAATATTAATTTATACGCCAGATGAAGACATAAATTTTTTTATTATATTTATAGGAATAAAATTACTATATAATAATAAAGTATATTATAAAATAAAATGGTCAAACTACTTGGGAATAATTAAATTAAATTACAGCCCCATGCACTGATAGCCAAAACAAGAATTTTACGTTTAGAAATACAGCCGTCAATAAATGTCAATACATGGTTAAGAATTTCAATGTCACTATTATTGTAGACACAGAGAGAGAGAGAGAGAGAGAGAGAGAGAGAGAGAGAGAGAGAGAGAGAGAGAGAGAGAGAGAGAGAGAGAGAGAGAGAGAGAGAGAGAGAGGGAGGGAGGGAGGGAGGGAGGGAGGGAGGGAGAAAGAGGGACCGACAGACAGACAGAGAGACAAGACAGACAGACGGACAAAGAGAAAGAGAACTGTTTAAAAATACCAACCCTTCAAAAATAAACCACAGTTTAGTCTAGATGTAAGTTAATTTGTAAGTTATATAATCAACCACAAATGGTAAAAAAAATTTATCTTTTTAAATTGGCCATTAATTACAAAATGTTTGACAAAAGCAAGATGGGTTTGGAATCAAATAAGAGCTCAGTAATTTCCAGTGTTTGACAAACAGTTTTCTTTTGTTTAACGACACCACTAGACCGTGCACTGATTTTTAATCATCAGCTATTAGATGTCAAACATTTGCTCATTTGACATATACCGGTAGTCTTAGAAAAAAAAACCTGTTACATTTTTTTTTATTAGTAGCAAGGGATTTTTTTATATGCACCATCCTATAGATAGGATAACACATACCACAAGCCTTTGATATACCATTTGTGGTGCACTGGCTGGAGCGAAAAACAGACCAATGGGCCCAGTGTTTGACAAATGTTTAACAAAGTCACTAGCCCTTGCAGAAGCCTTGGATAGTTCCCCATATATTATAGTAATTTTTACATAGTCTAAGAAAGGAAACCTGTTACATTTTTTTTTATCAGTCATAGAGGAAGGTTTCACATCCTCATTTAGATCAAGTGTTCAAATAATCATATAGTGTTTTCCCTAGCTTGTTTTAGCATGGTGCAGCACCATGCCTCAATAGTATAGCACCATCTTGCCTCAATCAGCGCCATGCTGCTCTAAGATTAAACAAACCTTTTTCAGTAATTAATTTCTAAAATTGCCTTTATAAAACATCCAAAACGGTATTATTAATTAATAAAATATGCCTTTTATATCTTTTGCCATTCATTTATTAAAGCAAGTACATAAATTACATTAATGTTTATTTTAATTATTATTTTTTGTATTTTTAATGAAAAACAAGTGCCCAAAAAATTGTGAAAATGCCCCAAAAGTGTTTGGTCTACCATGCCGTGCCTAATTTCTAGGGAAATCACATCATATTAAACACAAAATAGCCATAATTAAAACACACACACACACACACACAAAATTATGAGTTGTCATTAAACAAAATATTGTGTTAAATTTTCTTCTAAGATTAAAAAAAACAAAAAAAACTGTTAAAAACAAAAACTCCAAATAAAAATAAAAAGTAAACAAATTTTTAATATATATATATGTCTTTTGAACCTCCCTTTATGAACATGAACCTTCAATAATTATTAATCTGTGAACCAATCAATGAAATCCTTGCATTAAATACATGTATGTAGATCTATGTATTCACTGTATGAACAGCAATGGCACGGAGAAAATCAATAAAACTATAAAACTAATCATTAATAATCAACCTGAAACCAGCTACAATTATTAATACACATGCTCCATGCATCCATCTGTCTGCAATTCACAAAAGACAATATTTCTGAAAGTTCTATAAACCAGCTTTGATCAATGACCAATTTAATTAATGTACCTGAACAGGTGACTGCAGTCTTTCTGGTGTTGCAGTAGAGTAAGAGAATGCTGAATCACTGCCAAAAGACAACAGCCGTGTTACACTGCTCAGGCTGTTAACTGGCGATGACGAAGACCAGAGTGATGTGCACGTTTTGCCTAGAGACGCGAGATAGGCTCTGTACATTTCATCACTCGAGTGCACATACTGTGACAGTACACTGTTATCAACTACCTTCAAGTTTATACCACCTGTACAATGAGGAGACACTGTTGCTATGGTAACAATTTATTTCCCAGCTAATTGGCGAACCCTCCAACTGTCAAATCTGGATCAGTAGCAGTGGGATCAATGTCGTATAACTGTCGGTACATTCAGCTCTAATATAATTGGCAGACTAATTATGTCAATAGTAATTATATCAGCAATAGCTATGGTTACACTGGGGGGGGGGGGGGGCGGGGGGGGGGGGGGGGGGGGGGGGGGGGGGGCAGCATGTAGCTCAGTGGTAACGTGCTCACTTGATGCGTGGTCAGTCAGGGATCAATCCCTGTTGGTGGGCCCATTGGGCAATTTCTCGCTTCAGCCAGTTCACTAGGACTGGTACATCAAAGGCTGTGTTATGTGCTATCCTGTCTATGGGATGGTGCATGTAATATACAGTGTTTCCCCCAGGACTTTTGTTTGTTCAGAGGGTTGGCAAAATAGTTTGACATTAACTGAGTCCCCAAAGGGTGCGAACATGCTAGGGGAGTTTGGGGGAATGCTCCCCAGTAATGTTTTTTTTAAATTTCCAGTTGTTTTTAGATGCATTATGGAATACATGAGGGTGTCATGTACACGTATAGAAGGAGATATTTTAAGATAAGATTTTAATAATAATGTTTATTATTATTAAATATTTGCATAATGTCAAAACAATAATATGAAAAAGAAGTATAAAAGTATTAGACTAAGCACACAGAGATAATACATATTACTGAATTACTGATCGTAATATGTATTATCTGTTATCTCTTTATTTATCTAAAAGTAAAACCCAAGTCTTCTAGAAAAAAAAAATTTAAATCCACTAACCATGGGATTGGTGATTTTAAAAATTATTTATCCATGATTGAATATTCATTAGCACTACTTCTGTATGTATATCGGGGGTTCTAGAATTAAAAAAAAAAAATACTTCCCATACTGACCAGTGGATAAAAAATTTACTGGTCATGATAAAAAAATTCACCTGCTAAATTGTAATCACTCAGTGACTGATAAAACAAATAAAAGAAAGTAAATTGTAGGTACATTTTAAATTTGTGTTAATTCATCATATAATGCACTTAAAAATAATTTCTTTTCAAGTCTTGCAAATTTAATTATGTAATATTTAAATATAATTTTAAAAACAACAACACAAAAACAAAAACAGACCAAAAAACCCAAAAACATTTGGAAGTTCACAAAACAATATGAGTTATGAGCAACCTTTAAAAAAAACCCCTGATCTGACGAGACTGGTCACTGTTTATTTTGTTATGCCTGCTTTGTGTTAGAGTAACATCCATTTGGGTACCAGTCACTTAGTAGTTAAACATTTTGTTAACTTGGACTTTAATAAAATTACATCTGTAAGTACATTCATTTCAGGGATGGGGCATAGATTACTGGTGACCATATATTCTTTAGTGAACTGTTGCATGTGAAAGGAAATCGAAAGTATTGATTTGTAGATCCGTTTTCCTTTTTACATATGATCGATGTTGGTTGATTTTTTATTTTTTTTAATTTCCCCTCACTGGTCACCGGGCTCTCACAATGTACATATTTGTGGAATACTAGTATATTATACTACTACTAGCACTTGCTTCTATTTTTTTAATAATATCGGCAAATTAATCACAGAAATGCACTCGTCCATTTTTTTTAATGGTTACAATTTTTACGGTCTCGGTAAAGAAATTCATGTGGTCGGTGCGGGGTCCTTCCGGCCCCTAGGGGAAACACTGAATATAAGATCCCTTGCTACTAATGGAAAAATGTAATGGGTTAAATAAATAAAAAATCCTTTCTGAAACTATATGTCAAAATTACCAAATATTTGACATTCAATAGCCAAATTCAAAATTATTATTAACTAGGTAATAGAATTTAAAAAAGAAACTGATAATTACTTAATGTGTCCTTGTTGTAAAAAGTAATAATGAGTGTTTTACAGGGCTAAAAATTTGGCTTTTTTAAGCAGTCCACAGGAATCCTCCGATTCTAAACATTTTCAGAGAACTTTATCAACAGTGTTAGTATAGAGAATTCTGTCATATTATGCTACTTACTGTATATTGATTAAAAAAACCCAACTTACTATTTTCTGGAAAGAATAACCAATTTGTCAGAGTTTATCCAATTTTAAAGCAAAAAAAACTAACTTTTTTTTAGTTGTTGGTGCCATTTCTTCCAGTATTTTTTTTAGGTGTCTTACCAGTCCCAAGTTCAGCCAGCAAACGTTTCTTAATGTTTTTGATAGGTTTGTGGCTATTTGTTTTACCGTGAACAGGTACACACACGCACACACAATAATTATGTTGAGAGAAGTGAATCAAATTCAATGGCATTTCCAATCCCTGGATGCCATTCTATACATCATTTTTCTCCCAACCAATTGCCCATGAAAAATGGGTTGCATATAAAATGCGGAATGCCTTGGCATCTCGTAAACTTAGCAGCTTTAGTCAAATTGATATATTTGATAAAATAATAATTTGATCTTTCTTTTACAGGTAACGTTAAGAACCAATCCCTCAAATGGGATAACGAACATATTTTGAACAAGTCAATTCGGGTCAGGACGATGTGGAAAACAATATGATGTGGGGACATTATGGATTATACTGGGGAACGATATGATGTCGTACGATGGAACAATATGATTAAGGACATTACTTCATAAGGAGGAACAATATGATGTGGGGACGTTATGGTTCTTCGTACGGGGGGAACGATATGATGTGGGGACGTTATGGTCCTTCATACTGGGGAACGATATGATTGGGGAAGTTATGGTCCTTCGTACGGGGGAACAATATGATGTGAGGACATTATGGTCATTCATAAGAGGGAACAATATGATGTGGGGACGTTATGGTCCTTCGTACAGGGGAACGATATGATGTGGGTACATTATGGTCCTTCGTATGCGGGGACGATTTGATGCGGGGGATGTTATGACCGGTCACAGAATTTACATAGGTTGGTCTCCGACGGTCTACAGTCCATCCCACTGACTAAAATTTACTATCTAATTAACTACAAGTTATTTATTTCTGAGCTGATTGTTTTCTAAATTGCACACAAAAATTGTATATTTTTGTTATTTCCAAAACAGTTTTACTTCTTTTTTTTAATGGAAATTATTTACTCAAATATTTTTGTAGAAGGATGGGACAGACTACAGCTCTCTTACCGTACTTGAGCTAGGTTAGGGCCTATAGTCTGTCCCAAAGAAAACTTTTTTTCATGCTATGGAATTTACTACAAGTTATTTATTTTTGTACCAATTGTTTTCTAAATTGGACACAAAAATAGTATTTCTGTGTTATTTCTAAAACACTTTTACTTTTCTTCTTAAGTGAAACCAAACTGAAATTATTTACAAAAAAACAACCCAACAGTTTTATAGAATAATGGGACATACTTAAAGCCGCACACCCTAGTTCCATCCAGCGAAAATAAATTATAATTTGGTTAATCTACAAACCTGTAACACACTTAGATCACGTTTTTATCAAATGGAGTGAAAAAGCAGGTTTTATATCGATAAATACCATGGGAATCCCCATGTCCCAATTGCTTGAAATAATTTTGAAAGTTAGTATTCTGACGTCACCGGTAGATGTCGCTCGAAGCACAACAATGCCCAAGTCACGACAAATTTCACAGACTTGGGGTGCGTTCCTTTCACCTCTTCTGGACATGTTCCAACTGTTCTGTCCTGGTTGTATCCCCTCTCCAGATATCGTAAGACTTAGCAAAATTAGTGGTTTTAAGGGTTTGTAACGTTTTGTATTGAGACACTTACTTGTCTGAACTTTATTGTTACTGAAAATGTTCATGAACTGTGAAGAAAAATCTCACAAATGGTATACCAACGTCTGTGACGTTTACACAGGAAGATTCCCTCTAAAAATAGATTGGACCTCGCTTGCTTAACGTTTTTTTCTCGAGTGCGCGCGGCATTTTAAGAAATACAAAAAATGCATTTCGTGGTTTTACAAACATCAGGATTACCAGGATTACAAAAATGCACTTCAGGTGAATGGAAATGTGTATTCTAAATAATAAAATGTAAGTAAAGTGCAATTTTATTTGTGAAAAAAATGGTTTAATAGCGAAAAACAACGCCGTAATGGTTAACAACTAGCCGTAACTAGGGCGTGTTCCTTTAATTTTCATTTCTTATTTTTCCACATGTAAAACATAAATTTATTGATGAATGATATTTTTAATTATTGTAACCATGCAACATATAACTTGAATTCCCATTCATGTTTTAAACAAAGTCCTACCTGGGAGTGTACATTTATTTTGCTTATTTTATCATAAATAGGTACCGCAGACCAAAAAAATATTTTAATTTTTTTTTTTCTTTATGGTCATAGTTTCATTAAATATGTTGCTCTTATTGAAAAAACATCACTATATTATCCAAATGAAGCAAAATAAAGTCGTAGTAGCCTTGTACTTCTGTGACCAAACATGGCCGACATGACGATTTTAATTGTCATTTACGTCCACTTTTGTAAACCAAAAAATAACAGAGAAATTTCTGTTGTAAGCTTATACATGTTACAAGCAGTTATCAATGTTGCATCTCTGAAAATTTCAAGTGAAAATATAAAGGGTTACTATTATTTCTGATAACATATGTATTCTTGGGGTAGGTTCGAAACCGCTCCAAAATGACAAAAAAACACAGAAATCTTGGAATACGTAATTTAATGACATAATAATTGATGCAAATGTTACATCAGAATAACATTTTCAGTTCACATTTATTTACGCTTATACAATAATGTACATCCAGACCAATAATAAAAAGGAAAACATAAAGGTTTAGATCGCAGATGGAAAGTGGATACACGTTACATAAAAAAATAAGCTTCTTGTTTCAAAATATTTTTAAAAATTTACCTAGACTCATAATAATATTGAATACTTGAAGATTTCAATAAAAGATGCAATAAAACTTATCATATGTACCAGTCTTTTAACTCAAACCAGTAAAAACTTATCACACGACGAATGCCAATGATTGGCCAATATGTTTAATCAATTTCTTACAAAAATATTTACATACTTTACACCTTCAATATCATTATTAGAAACAAAGCAATATAAGTAGCCATATTTCACCTTTGAAAGGAATGTCCAAACACTCGTACAATATCAGAAGGGTAATTTCTATCCAGAAAAAATATCCCCAAAACATATTTTAGCAGCTGAAACACTTAAGGCATGAGACAGCAGTCACACGTGTGCTAAATAATTTACTAAATGCAGCTATGATTATTTTAGTTCAATAAAGTGCTTTATAAAAACAAATTCAAACAATGAATTATTATAAATATAACTATATACCACTTTGAATTATAATAAAACATTTATGGCTAGATCTACCAAATTTAGCATCCATGAAAGAGTATTAGTCTAAATTTGTCTATGAATTATTGTCACACACTTCATTTCTGTTCTAGGTTCTGTCACAGTTGGAAACAGAAAACATAACAGCATCAAGCTTGAAGTATAATTGAATCTACTGAAAGTTGTCTCATAACCACGTGTACTCTCCCACTCCGTTTCCATTTCAGGTTTCTCCATAGAAGCACAGAGACTACACATTTCCTGAATAAAGACAAAATACCCATTTATGACCATGGTTATTTATCTTTTTGTTTCAAATATTGTAATTAGTTTGACATAATATTTGTAAACAGAAATATTCATTACATCAGATGAAACACACCTTCAAATGTTTTTTCTGTATGTAGTTATTTTCACTTTACTTTTAGTATCTTTTACAAATAATTAATTCTTTACCATTTTTAACAGTAATATTCATTGATGAAGTGATGAAAAAGTATAATTATACTTAGAATTTAATGTTACTTGGTTACTATAAAATTTAAGTTTGTGTCACAATGTGAGAAGTTATGGTACCTGAAACATTTTCTTTCAAAAAAGGTATTTACAAATATAACAGACTTAAAAAGTACAAATTCTGTTTAATTTATTTCCATTGCATTAATACTATTCTTTTGTATAAAACTGATCTAGTCATATGCTAAACTCATTCAAATGATTTACATAAAAATAGATTTACGTCTATATTTGAATAGTTATGCATTATCAAAATGTTTTTTAAAATCAACTTCAGCTATCAGAAACTGCTGAGTCATCATGATAAGCAAAACATTATTTTAAGTTATTTTGAATTAAATATGCAGTCTTCTAAAAATAACGCTTCAGTATGATATATATTCTACCCAAAAAGTTAATAATGGGTGGATAAATAATGACAAAGCATCAAATACGTTTAATTTTATCAAAATGTGTCCCTGCTGTGAAGTTCTATATTTTCGCTTTTGCGGGTCAGTGGGTCAGTTACCTCCCTTGAAATATTTTCGATGTCGAATTAAACTAAATTGCTTTTTTTTTTAAATTACCAAAAAATTATTTTTATGCTGTTTTATTATATTACTATATATATCTATCAATATCTCAGTGAAATCGCCCTTTTTGGGGCAAAATAAGACGTATTCAAAGTTTCACTTGCCTCAAAAAAAGTCTTTTTTTAGTCGTTCAACTTCGGAAACAGGATATACATCAATCGGAAGGTGTGTACTTGTCATAACAACAAAAAAAACATGCAAAATCGTCATCAAAATAAGCGTATTCTGGCCTTGAACAACACTACCAATTGTGAACCAAACTCGTGACATTTCGGAATATGGGCGCAGCTGCGCCCCTAGCGGCGGCTGCGGTCGCTATCATAAATTCACAAGTTTTAAATTGCACAATTCTCTTAGTACCCATCCCTAGTTACTTAAAGTGATAAAGGCCAGAAGAATTAAAAAAGAAAGAAAAGAAAAAGAAATATATGATATAGGACTGACTGGTAACTAATCTAGCCTAAAATATCTTTTAAAATCTGTTTAGATGGGGAAAAAGACGAAATTGCAACACCTTCGAACTGAGGACCTTTGACATTATAATCTAATAAAATACCACGAAAACCTTCTTTGAAACAAATCATAATAGCCAGTGAAAGAAAATATGCTACATCAATCATTTAACAAGGTTTTTGTTTCTAGTTGCTTTCGAATTTCATCTTACTTACCGTTAATTATTATTGCAAAATCCCAAGAACAACCTCGATACACAAACCACGCCGAATGCAGACTAACCACGTGATTCAATGTCTTCCCTTGAATTTCCGGGCAACAGTGACTGTTCTCACAAAAAGGTTTCCATGTTCTATCCTGATCATGACTGTACGGGATTCTAAAGTCATCGAATGAATGAGTTTATTGTGTTTAACGACACCACTAGAGCACATTGATTTATTAATTGGGTGTCAAACATCTGATCGTTCTGACAGGTATTAGGTCGTTTCGCCCTTATCCAGATTTGCCCTGGGTCGTTTTGTCCCGGGTAGGTTCGACCGAACCCCCCCCCCCCCCCGAAATCGCTTTTTTTATAATTTAATATATCTGACATTGATATCTGACATTATTATATTTACTCAACATAGAAATATATGCCCAATATCTCTGCAATCTATATTGGAACCCCCCTTTTCAAAATCCTATGTACGCCCATGTGCAAGTGGTTAACATTTTGGCTAAGCTAACACTTAATTGCTGTTTCGTTCGTTTATTTCTTTTGTCTTTTTTAAGTTCGCACTCATGCATATCGCAATCGCGATAAATGAATATGCCGTATTTTTACAAATTGCGGTTAGGCCTAAACGTACACTGGACACACACACACGTCCGATTTGTACATATAGTATTTGTTGTGTTAAAGATTTCATTGTGTAATGAAATTATATAGGTAGTATTAGCCTTGAGCTGTATTATCAGGATTCATGAATTTTATCGATTATTTTTGCACTGTTAATCGTCGACAACGTGAAATTCAATTTGCACGTGCATGCATTGGTTCGACATGTCCCGTGTAGTATTCGGCCAATTTTTTTTATTTGTCTTACTGACATTGTTGTCAAGTGAACGATAACGCTTAAAATTTTTTAATTTTGTTTACGTTTTTTACATTGTAGCATTTTTAGTATGCCAATAATACCCAATAATTTACGCGAACGGGCGATTGGCATGCTTGATGCTGGCATGTCGACAGAAGACGTTGCAAGGCATGTTGGGAGTTCTAGTCGAGCGATACGAAATCTTCGCGTAAGATTTCGAACGACAGGAAGCACCAACGACTTGCCACTTCGTGGACGTCCGCGTGTTACAACGCGTGGTCAAGACCGCTATATCATGAACACGCATTTGCGCAATAAATTCCAAACTAACACTGCTACTGCTGCTAACACACCTGGGCTTCATAATAACCGAATCAGTGGGCAAACTGTTCGTAATCGTCTGCGGTAGAACGGTTTACATGCACAACGTCCTTACGTCAGATGCGTTTTAACGCAACGTCATCGTCTAAATGGTCTTAATTGGGCACGTGTACACACTCGTTGGATACGGCGACGCTGGAATACCGTTCTTTTTTCGGATGAATCCAGATTTTCTTTACAACGTGGTGATGGCAGGGTGCGCGTCTACCGTAGGAGAAATGAACGCTATGCTGACTGCTGTGTTCTTGAACGAGATCGTTTCGGGGGTGGGGTTTTTGTCATGGTCTGGGCAGCCATTGCCCATGGTTATCGTTCACCACTAGTCGTCATTGATGGCAATTTAAATGCTCAACGTTACCGCGATGACATTCTCGCTCATCACGTCATTCCTCTGTTCCATAACAACGCCAATATCTCGATTTTTTCAGCATGATAATGCCACCTCTCATACAGCTAGAGACACTGTAAATTTTCTTAGGACAAATAACATTGATTTCATTGATGACTGGCCCGCTAAAAGTCCTGATCTCAACCCCATCGAGCATGTCTGGGATAGTCTGGACAGACGATTGAGGCGTCGTCCCAACGCACCCGCTAACGTCAACGAACTTCGTCAAGCGCTCATTCAGGAATGGAACAATATTCCATAGGCAGAAATCAACACTTTAGTCAATTCTATGCGCCTGCGATGCACTGCAGTGGTCAATTCAAGAGGGTTATTAAGTGTTTTTGTTTTTTTAACCCCTACCGCACTTGGTCAAAATTTCTCCCAGTTTCTGTTAACCTATGGCCATGATTTTTGCACCAAACGATACATCATGGAACACTCTTTAAACGCATATATAACAATTATTCCCCCGGTTTGTTTTCATCAAGTTATGTTCAAGCAAAGTTAGCGGAAGTTTCTTATTTTGTTCAGTATATATATATATATATATATATATATATATGTATGTGTGTGTGTGTGTGTGTGTGTGTGTGTGTGTGTGTCCCCCTCCCGTTTTGACACCTTCAGGCCCGTGATAACGTATTGAATCATTTTAAGTTCCTAACTTATCTAATATACTTTTCATTTATATGGGGTGGACCGGGAATATTTGTTTTGTTTTGTTTAACGACACCACTAGAGCACATTGATTTATTAAATATCGGATATTGGTTGTCAAACATTTGGTAATTTTGACATATATTCTTGGAGAGGAAACCCGCTACATGTTTCTATTAGTAGCAAGGGATCTTTATATATGCACCATCTCACAGACAGGATAGCACATACCACGGCCTTTGATATATCAGTCGTGGGACCGGAAATAGTGATCGAACATACAAAATGCGTTCATGGAGGTGGTGTGCTGTGTTAAACTTCACATCTTTATTAGTGTATGCACTTTATATGCGCATAATTTTGTTGGGGATCGGATTCCTTTACTTGCATTTTACTTACCATAATCTTTGACCTATAGGCCCTACTTACCATTTGTGACACCCAATAGCCGATGTGTATTTTTGTGCTGGGGTGTCGTTAAACATTCATTCATTCATTGACCAGGAAAAAAACACCCCATATGATGATTGCTCTCTACCTTGTTAAATTGTAACCAGGGCCGTAGCTGGGGGGGGGGGGGGGGGGGGGGGGAAACGGGAAGCATTATAGAAACTTAAAGAAAATTCTCTTCTTAACTGTTTAAGGAGTTTTAGACTATTAACTACTCAGTTGCCGCCCCCCCCCCAAACAAAAAATCCTAGCTACGGCCCTGGTAACACGATACTAAATGTAAGTAGTCATATATTCCATTTCCCCTGCAGATCACCCACAAACATTTCAATGTTATTTCGATATTTTCCGAAATTTTCCGTAAACTTTAGCGGTTACAGGCCAGTATTTGGGGGGGGGGGGGGGGTGTCTGGGGGTTCGTCCAAACCATCCCGCAAAAGCTGAGGTCCACTTTTTTTTGTTTTGTGATATTGCACAAATACTTGACTGTAACTTTTGCAACTTTGCAACTTTTCCATAAAACAATGTTTGCTTGTCTTCATCATTTCGCAATCCCCTTACCAAAGCTGCAGTGTATACATGATTAAGAATTTCTAACTAATCTGGCCCCCCCACCCCCCTCCCCCCCCCCAAAAAAAAAGAAGAAGTTGGTTTTCTGCTATATTGATGATCTCGCAGCATTCGATAATTACATGACAATGACAAGACAAGACACGACAAGACAAGAATTTATTTTATTTACACTTGGACCGTTGCACAACGACATAGGAGGAAGGAAGGACATGTTTTATTTAACGATGCACTCACCACATTTTATTTACGGTTATATGGCGTCAAACATATGGTTAAGGACCACACAGATATTGAGAGAGGAAACCCGCTGTCGCCACTTCATGGACTACTCTTTTCGATTAACAACAAGGGATCTTTTATATGCACCATCCCACAGACAGTGTAGTACATACCACGGCCTTTGATATGCCAGTCGTGGTGCATTGGCTGGAGCGAGAAATAACTCAATGGTCCCACTGACGGGGATCGATCCCAAACCGCCTCGTCCCATAAACATATACAAAGACCAATAAATAAAATTCTATAAGAAGAAGATGTATAACAAAAACTCTAAATACATTAGATACATGTGCTTTTGTACTGGATTGTCGTTACATAATCAGTTCAATTCGTATATGAATATTTTCATTCAGATATATGTAACATAATGGTAATTGTGACGTAAAAAAATAAATCATGAATATAAATAGGGATAAAATGTAAATGATTAAACTCAGGAACCTCATTAATGATCTCAATCTAATTTCACAGCAAAGCCAAACAATGTGTTTTCATTAATTTGCCATGACAAAGACAAAGTTAAAGTTTCTTTTGTTTAACGACACCACTAGAGCACACTGATTTATTAATCGTCAACTGTGGGATGTTGGTAATTCTGACATTTAGTCTTAGAGAGGAAACCTACTACATTTATCCATTAGTAGCAAGGGATCTTTTATACGCACCATCCTGTACACAGCATAGGACATACCAAAGAAAGAAAGAAATGTTTTATTTAACGACGCACTGAACACATTTTATTTACGGTTATATGGCGCCAGACATATGGTTAAGGACCACACATATGTTGAGAGAGAAACCCGCTGTCGCCACTTCATGGGCTACTCTTTTCGATTAGCAGCAAGAGTTCTTTTATATGCACCATCCCACAAACAGGGTAGTACATACCACGGTCTTTGTTACACCATTTGTGGAGCACTGGCTGGAACAAGAAATAGCCAAATGGGCCCACCGACGGGGATCGATCCCAGACCAACCGCACATCGAGCGAGCGCTTTACCACTGGGCTACGTCCCGCCCCTAGGGCATACCACTGCCTTTGAACGTGGTGCTCTGGCTGGAACGAGCCTACCCACAGGGCTCGATCCCAAATCGTCCGCGCATCAGGTGAGCGCTTTGCCACTGAGCTACATCCCACTTCCTAGACAACGAACTGAACTGGGATTACCCGCCATTTATCTACTGCGATTTAGATTTGTCAGCTCTATATTTAGATCTAAATTTGTAAGCACGTCACTGGGATTACCCGCCATTTATCTACTGCTATTTAAATTTGTCAGCTCTATATTTAGATCTATATTTGTAAGCACGTCACGTCATGTCATGTCATAGGGTTTTACGTGCACATTCAGAGCAAGCTGTTGTAGCGCACGCCTGTCGTGGGCGCAAGAGCCGGCCTTGGCTGGCTCTTCCGTCCATGACAGGAAAGGTGAGGGGGAGGGGAAGGAGGGACCGCCTGCACTGGCAGGTGCAAGGGAGCACCAGCAGCCCGATTGAATCGGTAGCAGGCGGGAGCACGTTACTAGGATTACCCGCCATTTATCTACTGCGATTTAGATTTGTCAGCTCTATATTTAGATCTATATTTGTAAGCACGTCACTGGGATTACCCGCCACTTATCTACTGCTAGTTAGATTTGTCAGCTCTATATTTAGATCTATATTTGTAAGCACGTCACTGGAATTACCCGCCATTTATCTACTGCTATTTAAATTTGTCAGCTCTATATTTAGATCTATATTTATAAGCACGTCACTGGGATTACCCGCCATTTATCTACTGCTAGTTAGATTTGTCAGCTCTATATTTAGATCTATATTTGTAAGCACGTCACTGGAATTACCCGCCATTTATCTACTGCGATTTAGATTTGTCAGCTCTATATTTAGATCTATATTTGTAAGCACGTCACTGGAATTACCCGCCATTTATCTACTGCTATTTAAATTTTATCAGCGCTATATTTAGATCTATATTTGTAAGCACGTCACTGGGATTACCCGCCACTTATCTACTGCTAGTTAGATTTGTCAGCTCTATATTTAGATCTATATTTGTAAGCACGTCACTGGAATTACCCGCCATTTATCTACTGCTAGTTAGATTTGTCAGCTCTATATTTAGATCTATATTTGTAAGCACGTCACTGGAATTACCCGCCATTTATCTACTGCTATTTAAATTTGTCAGCGCTATATTTAGATCTATATTTGTAAGCACGTCACTGGAATTACCCGCCACTTATCTACTGCTAGTTAGATTTGTCAGCGCTATATTTAGATCTATATTTGTAAGCACGTCACTGGAATTACCCGCCACTTATCTACTGCTAGTTAGATTTGTCAGCGCTATATTTAGATCTATATTTGTAAGCACGTCACTGGAATTACCCGCCATTTATCTACTGCTATTTAAATTTGTCAGCGCTATATTTTGATCTATATTTGTAAGCACGTCACTGGAATTACCCGCCACTTATCTACTGCTAGTTAGATTTGTCAGCGCTATATTTAGATCTATATTTGTAAGCACGTCACTGGAATTACCCGCCACTTATCTACTGCTAGTTAGATTTGTCAGCGCTATATTTAGATCTATATTTGTAAGCACGTCACTGGAATTACCCGCCATTTATCTACTGCTACTTAAATTTGTCAGCGCTATATTTAGATCTATATTTGTAAGCACGTCACTGGAATTACCCGCCATTTATCTACTGCTATTTAAATTTGTCAGCGCTATATTTAGATCTATATTTGTAAGCACGTCACTGGAATTACCCGCCATTTATCTACTGCTATTTAAATTTGTCAGCGCTATATTTAGATCTATATTTGTAAGCACGTCACTGGAATTACCCGCCATTTATCTACTGCTATTTAAATTTGTCAGCGCTATATTTAGATCTATATTTGTAAGCACGTCACTGGAATTACCCGCCATTTATCTACTGCTATTTAAATTTGTCAGCGCTATATTTAGATCTATATTTGTAAGCACGTCACTGGAATTACCCGTGATTTAGCTACTGCTATTTAGATTTGTCAGTTCTATATTTAGATCTATATTTGTAAGCCCATCACTGGAGTTACCCGTTTACTGCGTTTAAGATCTGTCAGATCTATATTTAGATCTACAATGAGCTATTTCTCGCTCCAGTCAGTGCACCACGACTGGTACATCAAAGGTCGTGGTATGTGTTATCCTGTCTATCCTGTCCTTAGTAGCAAGGGATCTTTTATATGCACCATCATGGTGCATATAAAAGATCCCTTGCTACTAATGGAAAAATGTAGCTTTCCTTTCTAAGACTATGTAAAAAAATTTACAAAATGTTTGACATCCAATAGCCGATGATTAATAAATCAATGTGCTCTAGTGGTGTGGTTAAACAAAAACAAATTTCGAAACTGAAAAGGGAGCTAATTAGTTGATAGAAAAGTAGCTCCTAACTGCTGCCCCAAGTTTGACCAGAAAACATTTGGCTAACGTTCGCGAACTATTGGATTGTTTCGCGATGTTGCCATTTCTGCTCGTTCTGGCTGAATGCAGATCAGTTTCAGATCAGATCAGGTCGTAGGGTTTTATGTGCACATTCAGAAAAAGCTGTTGTAGGGCACGCCTGTCCTGGGTGCAGGTGCTGGCTCCTACGCCCAGGACAGTAAAAGATGTTTAAGATGTCTGTCGACTTTATCTATAGACCTATACGTGTAACACGTCACTGCATGTGTTTACCCGCCATTTATATACAGGGTTTCCCCATTTGTGTCAGCTCTATATTTAGAAACACGTCATTTGTATTACGAGTACCCACCATTCATCAACTGTACGATCCACTTCTTAAAAAAAAACCAAAAAGAAAAAAAGAAAGAAAAAAAGCCGTCATTGGGTTTACCCGCTAATCGTCTACTTTTTGTTTTTGTGAAAAGTTTAAATAGGTATCGCCAAACTGGAATACTTCATTCAAGTTGACTGCGCCACGAAATCAGTTTGTTTTGTTTAACAAAATCAGAGGAATAGAAAACAATATTTTCTTTACATTTACTTTATATCCTATACCAGGGATAGCAAATATCAAGACAGGTACGTAGTAAGTTTTAATTTTATGACTTATACCTTAATTCATTTATTGATTTATGTTGAAGAGAGGAAGAAAACGTTTGCAGTATACTTTTGCTTTCCATTAAGGGAGCGTGATAATTAAAGGGGTGGGATGTTGATCAGTCGGTAGAGCGCTCGCCTGAGGTGTTTGCGTCGTAAGATCGAATCACCTCAGTGATACCATTATCAATCTTATACACAATACTTATATTGAAACTTATATAATTATATTCACTAGATACATATAAAGGTGACGATATTTTTAGCAGCCATTTCATATAAAACGTTGATCCATCTACCTAGAATTACAAATGTCACACAATGGACAGGACGTAGTCCTATAGAAAATCCATGATTACTAGTATTTGCTTCACCTCGATGCAGGGTGTGTACAAAAAATTACACGTTGGCCGTTTGAGCCTTGGGTTCCAGGCTATAGGAAAACAAGGAATCGGTTATCTCAAAGGGTGGACCCCCAACCAACATAGATCCACCCTAGTCATGAAGCTGGCTTGGAATTTTTACCTGAAGAAATATTGTTTTGTATTTTCAGCATTCTTGTGCAGAAGCAACATACTCTTCCTCATCAGCATTAACATGCAAGCGAGAGGACGTGCCTATCGGTGCAGCAAGTGCCCCCAGTATGTTGAAGAGCGCAGTAAAGTCGAATCTCACTTTTTAAAAAACCACGTGGCATTAGATCGAGCCAAGTTTTATTGCACGCTGTGCAGTTTCAGGTGCAATACCAAGGCCGCGTTGAAGAATCATGTCAAGCGATACACAGCGCATGTAGACAGGGTGAAACAAATGAAACCTGAAGGTAAAGAGGTAGACAAAATTTTATCGCTGTGTCTTAAAGAGTCGGAAGATCCATACGTCATCAAAGAAACTGATGTCATCGAGCTACCAGTAAGTGAATCCCCCAATACCCGGAGGAAACGAAGCAAGAACACAGGAACCACTCTAACTCAACTAACATCCACAGAACCAACAACGGTGTCATCTATGCAACCACTGATACAAGCACAAAATGTAACATCATCATTATCAGAAATCAGTAAAATATTAAAAGAGTTGCTAACACGGGCTACACGGCTGAACACTGCGATTGATAAAAACACAGACATGATGGAAGCATTGATGAAAGAGTGGAAATGCAATAGCGCTAAAAGATTTGCAACAGGAGACAGCCAGGCAGGGAATCCAAAGAAAGCAAGGCGAGAGGAAGTTTCAACAGCTGGAGACAACAAGGGGAAAGAGACGAAACGGCACGATGTAGACAACAACAAGAGAGCCTGGAGGGATGAACGACGACCTCGCTATCACACAAGATTCGACTACAGAAAGGATGGACACTAAACAACAATAACCATTGGAACATTTGTTGTATGACTATTCCAAAGTATTATATATACGGAAAGAAAGTGAAAAGTGGAACCAGGACAAAGGTGAACAAAGACAATTCGATAAACAGACAGTTTTGTTTGGAATCATCAATAAAAAACCCCAACACAACACTATTTTCTAATTGGCTCATTATTAATAATAACATATTATATACATAGAAGTAAATTGAAAAAAAAATACAAAGAAAAACCCCCACAGGAACTTAACGTATATGCTCTTTACATTCTTTAAAAGATAAAATACAAATTGAAAAATATATGCTATCTTAAAACTATCAGTTCAAAGAATATAACTACTGGGCACCTTGGACCAAATTCCTTGAAACAGGCATGTCAATATATTGTTCTAGATGAATTGATGACAACATGAAGTGCACTAACTTCTGTATAAAAAGGTTATTCTGTTTTGTCCTTTCTTTGTCTCAATTTTTTCTTTCTTACATTCTTTAACTCCTTTTCTTTTAATTTTTAGTTTTCATTGTTAACACCATTTATCATATAATTTTTATGCATTCATGTGTCCCTATATATTAGTAATTATCGTATTAACAGGCCTCACACCAGCGTATGAAGTTGCGGTGAATGGACTTCATAGATACTAATTAAGTGTTAATTATCTAAGCATTCGAAGCGCCATTGGCGCCACAAAATCATGCTCGTCTAGACCGGACCACATCCGTTACTGACGCTAAAAGTAAAATGCGCTACTGACTGTTGAAGCGTATCACGTCTAGTAACTCGATTGTTTATTTTGTATAATGGTATATTCAATTTTTTAAAATTAAAATTTAATTTTCTCAATGAAAACGTATTCATTAGCCGCTTATTTGGCACAAATAGTTTTAATACTGTCACTTGATCACAACGAGTACCGTTTTCGTGACCCATAGCTACATTGTAGTGACCGGTTATAAGCTTTGATTTTTGTCCTGGACGGATGAGCCGGTCGAGGCCGCCACCTGTGCCCAGGACAGGCATGCGCTACAACAGCTTGCTCTGAATGTGAACGTTAAACACTTTGGTCTTGGTCTTTGATTTTTTGTTTAAGTTAAAAGAGTTACTTATTAGTGCCATTTTATTAATGCTAGTTGTTTGTTTTGTTATACATGTTATGATTGTCACCTTTCTTAGAGAACAACTGTTACAATTTTGTTATGATACTAAATTACATTAAAAACCCACCAACAACAACCACTCAACATTCACACTGTCTTTATCTCTGTATGAGAGTGGAAATTATTATCGGCCAGCAGAAGGAGGGATTTGTCTGTTTCACACGAGGAAGTCCAAAAAAAAGAAGAAAAAAAGAGTAATATTACCCCACATTAGGACGTCCCTATCGGAAATAAAAGAATGTTGAAATTGTCATTAAAATACACTTATAGTCTGTGAGCAAGATATTTGTGGAGTGACCTGTTCATCAAAATATAAGCCTTTGGCTCGATCATTCGAACGGTAGACGAAAATATGTTCTACAGTGCCTATTCGTTTGGGTATGAGTTCTTTTCATTTTTAATGTGTATTACGTTTTCATAGAGTACACATTATTTGTTGGTGACCAGTTTTACATACTGTCTCATAATAAATAAATGCAACATACAAATAAAAATGGCGAAATTATTTGTATTTTATTATTATTATTTTTAATGAAAAATAAATAAATAATCAAGTCTCCCTTCTTTTAAAAACATCGCCCCCTCACCATGTGAGAGAATTGACATCGCCCTCTTTTTCTGAAGCTCGCGTGAGACCTGGTGTCACGGGGATCCTATAATACCCGTAACTGAATGAAACACGATTATCAAAATATCTCTCCTAACTGTATATCTATTAGATCTCTCTTTAACAGGCAATATACCCGCTTTGGCTCGTCTAGGTATGATCAGAGATAAGATCTTATATAAAGTATATATATTTATAGCACGTTTAGTTCACTAGAAAACACAACAAAACACAATACACTTTGGAATCTGTATTAACCTACGCTGACAAATGTACTGCCGCAGTAGACAATTAACAACAACAAATAATAACAACCCAGAACTCATCACTTAATTAGTTAATCTCTAGGTGTCTAGTTTACACAATATGCTAATCACTTCAACGTGACACAACACCCACACGTGTGATAATTGAAGAACGCTTCCAGGGGAACTTAATTAATAAAGGAATTACAACACTATTCCTAACTGGTTAATTTTTAATTAACCCTTACTACTCGTTCAATAACATGTGATAATTGAGAAACGCTGCCAGGAGAACTTAATTAATAAAGGAATTACAGCACTATTCCTAACTGGTTAATTTTTAATTAACCCTTACTACTCGTTCAGTAACCTGGTAACACAGAATTAATACTGGTACCTATCACAATAAAGACAATAACCTACAGTTTATCTAGGTCCTCTAGGATGACTGGCTAAGCTTTATATTACCAAATACTCGTATAATGTTAGAACAATAAGTCTACGATTTACTTCGTCAGATGACCGAAGACACTGTCTAAAGAATATTGGTATAATACAGTATTAAAATATTAAAAGTCACATCAATCACATCACGGTTATACAACAGAGCAGAAATAATATATTTGCCAAAGTCCAAACGGACTAACGTTCCCTGGGAGCCGTCCTTTTTGCTTCTCCTCGATATCTCTAAACCCTAGCTATTTATTATAAATCGAATATCGCCTGGGGGTACATCGCGGCACCGAATCTTATCATGTGAGTTTCCACCACGACCAGAGTCTGTATATTTTTCTCTGATCGTCAGACTGGCTGTTGCCATACCGCGAGCAATCCCCTGGCCATAAACAGCACTACCGGAGATATTACGTAACTACTAGCCACATGGCCTCCGCAACTGGCTGGATGTGTATTAGACGACCGTCGCGCAAAGGTATCA
Source organism: Gigantopelta aegis (assembly GCF_016097555.1). Taxonomy (NCBI): domain Eukaryota; kingdom Metazoa; phylum Mollusca; class Gastropoda; order Neomphalida; family Peltospiridae; genus Gigantopelta; species Gigantopelta aegis. Next base: position 71,618,384 of record NC_054704.1, read on the forward strand.
CGTAACAAGTTGTCCACCTGGGCTTAAGTGCTTATGGAACTGCACACGGCCCTCTAACACAATTAATATCGCCACAGGCGAAAACAAAATTAAGAGCATGTTCCGTCACACACACACACACACACACACACACACACACACACACAAACACTGCACACATACACAGAGACACACATACACGCAGACACAAACACACACACATACACACTTTCTCTCTCACACACACACACACACTACACACTGCACACACTTCATTAAAAAGGCACTTCAAACGAGCGGGACCTCTGACCTCCTCTGGGTACGTCAATGATGACATAGCAGGGCAGAACAGCCCCTTGTTGCTTATGGTGGTTAAAACAATAGCAAAGAGCCAGTTTACCGTGACCCCTAAATATGTTTTATTCATGTAGGTACAATAGCCACAAGCTACACGCTAAACGCTGTACTTTAGACTAGGCTCAACAAACGGAACAAGCACCTAATTTTGGAATCCTCTTAAAATTATGCTAAATAAACTTTTCCCAAGATTACCCCCCCCCCCCCACCCCCCAACAAATCACGGACACATTTTGCCACAGTACATACCTAGGCCTATGGTGTACCAGTTATGTGCACTGGTTGAGATAGAAAACAACAAAATCCACAGTCCATCGAGGACGATTGATCCTGCAACCTCTCACACCATGAGACAATATGCGGTATATATTACGTGGTTCGAACACGACGTACAAAGAGCGTACAGATAGAAAGGGGTCACTGACCGAACATATACTTTCCAACAATGTTCCAGTTATAAACCATAACGCACTGGAGTAGAGAACGGGGTGGGGTGGGGGCAAGGGAGGCACTTTGTAGCAGCAGCGATGGTTTTTATATGTTCATACATACATACATAAATATAAATATATATATGTGTGTGTGTGTGTGTGCCGCCCCCTTTTTTTGCACCTTCGTACGCCCGTGAATAATATATCGTCAACGTCCCTAACTGCGTTATGCTTCAAATTCCGTTCACTTTGTTTTCTCGTGCACGGTTCGCGCAATCAACATCCGATTTGTTGTCATCGGCATGTCGTTCATTTACGAGGTTTTTCTTCACAGTTCAGGAATTTTTGTATAAACAATAAAGTTGAGAAAAGTAAGTATCTAAATACAAAACTTTACAAACCCCTAAAACCATTAATTTTACTAAGTCGTTTTTGTTTATTCCTTAAAATTACCGATATCTGGTCCACATGACTGGTAGAAATCGACTTAAAATGGAGAAAGATGAATTAACTTTCGGTGCGTGTCACATGACCTCACACGTGCCAGATCAACAAAGCCAAAGAATTTAATTTTTACGATTTTTAAGACCCCTGTTAGAATTTGTTTTCAATTATTATATTCGATCTGCAAAAGGTATGCTACATTTGTGTGCCTCTATTGTAGTGAATAGTATTCATAATCCATTCATAACAGTTGTAAATAATTTTGAGTATATAAATTGTGTTAATTTAGAATCAATTCATTTAAAAAAATGATATTTTACAAACTATGAACGCAGGTATCAGTACTGACATCAAGTGTGAGCGATGTGTTGATAAAACGCGGACAGGACCAGAACGCCAGTGCACCACGACTGATATATCAAAGGCCGTGGTATGTACTACCATGTCTGTGTGATGGTGCATATAAAATATCCCCTGAATTGGCGACAGCGAGTTTCCTCTCTTAATATCTGTATTGTCCTTAACCATATGTCTGACGCCATATAACCGTAAATATTTAAAAATTTGGAATAGATGATTCAGTTGTTCCCTGCTCATGAAGCACTATACTCTGTATTTGTTTCACTACTTTTGCTTATCAAGGTCAAAATTCAAACACTATCTCCAGTTGTTATAGCTGAAAATGTGGGCTCTTAAGCCTATTATTCTTGACTTGACCTCAAATGCGTAAAAAGATGATGTCATCTTGCAAATAGTGTAGTAGATATGTGACGATATTCGTCGTTGATAGTGAAACATGACGAGTGTAATAAAAGTGCATTTGTGCTTGTCTTTTGCAGTCCAACGAAGGGCCGCCAGTGGGATGAACTTTCTGACTGCCAACTGACCAACTGCCAGAGCAACTAACAAAGCGATATACTAACGGATCAACCGATCTTATATATGTAATAATGTTGTGAAAACGTAATATTGAATATGTTTATTATATACGCATACACTTATCTGTGATTCAGATTATGGAATGTTTTGTATCAAAGGAGAGAAGCAATTCAAGAACCCGTTTATGGAATAATCGTCTTGAATTTTTTTTCCTTCTTTCGATTCTTTCTGTTTTATTTGTTGTATTTGTATTAAAACAGAGTGACTAACCTTCCGGAATTTTCCGAAAAATCCTGAATTTCGAACATTCGGAATTATGGAATTAATGCCAAATATTTCTCATTTTAACTTGAATTACTGTATTTTTTACATTTATGTGCCACTGCTAGGGCACGTGTTGTTGATATTTTGCAAATATAGGTTTAAAAAATGGCATTTTCACACTTTAAATTACGTTTTTGAAAAGTCCATTTGTGTGTGTTAAGTTTTATTTTTGAAAAGTGCATCCGCTCGCTTAAAAATTAAAAAAATTCAGGAAATTCCTGAAAAAAATATTTCCATTAGGTTGGTCACCCTGTTAAAAATGTTTTTATTTCTTACTTGCAGTTCTTGGCCTTCACCTCAGAGACATCAAGGTCATGGCTGCCTTGGGCAATTCGCTAACTGTATACACTGATTTATCTCTGTTAGTTACTGCATCGGGTTACCATATTTTAAATTTGATTACTAATGCAAAATACAACCAGAACTGTGCTTTAATTATACACATCTGACTTCGCTATCCATGGAATGACACAATTCACAAGACGCCATCATTTGTTTTGACGCAGCTAAAGCAAAGAGGTCAAAAAAGGATGCCTGCCTTTTCCAGAATTATTCCTTGATTTAATCTCTGAATTTTGAATTAGAAAAGCGGAAATAGTGAAATCAGTGTGGCATTTAGCGCCTTATGTGTAGGAAACGGACTGGATTATTTACTCTAAATGCTTAAATATTACAAAAATAGCGCACGAGAATTTCTACTAGTTCACCAGCCTGTAGGACACTACAGTGATGTTTAGCAATACAGTAATAGACACTTCACTTCCTATGACATGAGATATTATAATCTATAATCAAATAATAAGCATTCTTGTTAATATTATCACCTTGCATTTCTGTTGTCACCGAGTGTATATTTCTGTGATATTAAACACTTTATACTAAATGTGTTGATGTACATTTTGTTGATCCACATCTTCTTATTTGTTGCTGTTCATTTTGCTATTTCATCTCTTTTCTGATTTTTTTTGGTTTTAATTCTGTCATGTGTGTGTTTTCTTAACTTTGCAGGATGAGAAGTCCTCAGTATGGAAACACTGAGAACACATTTGCCGTAACTGGCAGCACTTTACTACTGTTTGAAAGTGTTGATATGACTCTCCCAAATGACAAGTTAAAAAAGTCGCAATTGCTCTCCCTGCAAGGTACCCTAAATATTCATTACTCTGTATAAATCAAGTTTAGTATAAAGTAACTAGTCACAAACCTATTAAGTTTTAACATAGCTTTTTTTACTTTCAGTCCAGCTAATGATTTATATACATGTACTTCTGCTTCAGATATACAGCAGAAGTTGAAAATGTCACATGTAAATGTGTTAGGATTATTTTCTCATAGGTCGTCTCTATCACTATTATGGTTACATATTAAACTGTTTTTAAGTAACTTACAGACAACTCACTGAAGTATTTCAGTGTTCGAGATTAACAATATCCTGATATCCCGGGGATACCAGAATATAATTTTGGATACCAGACTTTCAGAACCCAGATACCAAAGGCTTTTGTCTGGGGGTTTTTCGTATATTTTTTATGCTTTAAATTCTGATTTTTCACTTAAATTTGTTGAAGATTTCCAAACTCGTGCCTTATCTTTATTTCTGTTTGTTTTAACATTTATGAGTTGTTTTAGGACATTAGAATGACATGTATTCAAAAACAGAATACCAAATTCTCAGGTGGAATCAGATTTGGAAATGCTAGTAAGTACTAGTATTCAACTTGGATACTACCAAAATAATTAAATCTCAAATACTGTGTTCACTGAAAAGATTAGCAATTTTACTTGGTGATATTGACAAATTATATTCATACTGTATACTGGAGGGAGAAGGTACTATTTTTTCCAGTTGAACACTGAGAGCAATTGCTCTTCTACATAATTTCAGGAGAACAATTTATTAAATCTTACCCATGTGCTTATTCAACAACCTACATTTATTACATCAGATAGACTTAGCAATCTCATATACTAATTTGATACCCTGTGTTTATTAAAACTTTGTTTTTGTTTCTGTGACAGCCAAAGTAAGCTGTACATATATCTGCAGTAATCCTGTTCCTTGACATATTGACCGCACTAATTAGTTGTCGGCATGCACAGCAAAAATGTAGACTGTCAGGATCTGAACAATGTAGCATATTTTATATGGTGGAACTTCACTTTTATAAATCATAGTAATTGCAGTTCATGGTACGTGGGTTCGATTCCCACCCAGAGCTTTATGCAAACTACTAAAATTAGCGTATGTTTATCATCCGAAACACTTATATGAGTACATGTGTTTCAGTCTAGTTGTCTTCCTTTAGTTGTCATTGTTCTGCAAGTCAAGAAATGCATTACTGTACAAAATACAAAATGTCAATTATTGAAATTGAAAGGTTATGGCAGAATATTTCATTCAATGGATACACAAAATGAATTGTTCATATATATTTCTGTCCATTTTTCCCAAGTGACAAAATGCAATTTGACTCAGTACATTGTAGAAGTTATTTACAGAACAAAACTGACAGTGCATGAGAAATCTTAAACACTAATAAATAGGTTGCAGCAACATTGCATCTCTTTTGGAAACTTGCTTTTTTCTTAATGCACCATTGGTGTATCATGAACTGCAAATAGTGGTTAAATTTACCCATTGATATGGCTCTAGCAGAATATTTGATTCGTTGGATAAAGGAATTGAATTGTTCATATATTTCTGTGTTCATTTTTCTAAGTGACAAAATGCGTCTTGACTTGTATGTAACTGGACACTTGTGGCTAAACCAATGAAACACATCATGCCAAAATCTGGTGTTTTGCCAATAACCAGGTTCTCTGTTCAAACAATATTCCTCAAGCTGGCAACTGAAGTCATAGAAAAGTTCCTCAGGTGCCTTCTCCAAATACAAATATGCAGATGTAAAAGGATCTTTCCTGCCTTCAGATCCTGGAATCATGTGATATCCATAGCAATGTCCATAATGCTTGGGATCAAACCATAAAAATAAGTATGTTGTGCCCTTCCTCGAGACCTGAGGAAAATTTTTGTTACACTTTTCTTCCTCTCTAGCAGGCTGATCATCATAGTTTTTTGAGGAAGCGTGTTCATTCATACTGTATTTGGAAAGGTGCCCGAGTTGCTCACCTGTTGGATTAAAATAATATGCCCTGCCATATTTTTCTGGATTGTAAGTTCCAGGTTGAGGAACAGCAAAATCTGGTGCCTTATTTTTTCCATGAATGTCTTTTACTCTTAAAACCAAATATTCAATAAAATCCAGAACTTCGAGAAATGATTCTCTATTATCTAAAGCAAAATGTACAATATCTCGAAGTTCTGGAGAAAATTGTCCAAGATCATTAACAAAATCACAATCTGAATCGACAGCATTTCTCAGAGATGTTATAATAAATGCTGTCAGAGTGAGATAACGATAAGGAATGAGGCTGGTGAGAGAGGAATTGCTGGATAAGACTGCAAAGACAATGGCCAATTTGAACTGAAGCAAGTTTGAATATTCTCCTAGAGAAAATCGCTTTACAATCTCCCTGCAATCCCTATCCACAGTCTCAACAAGTAGGTTTGTTCTATCCGTTTGGGCATTCCATGGCAGCTTCTGATCATCCTTTAGTAAACCCCTGTGATATTTGGACAAATAAAGCAAATGTTCCCTGCATTTAATGTTTGCAGCAATGTCTAAATCTCCTTGCTTATAATGAATAAAAGCTGTCTCATTTCTCCTATGACAGGGATCAACCTTAACATCTGTGGAAGGAATCTCAATAGGGGTAACTGAAGCATGTCGGAAATTAATTCCTATTTTTGTTCCATCACAAGCAAGGTATTTAGGTTCATATTTGCAGATATCACAGACCACCCTGAAATCTACTTTGAAATTAGAAGCCCATGAGAACCACCAAGCAATAAACGTTTGTGGAGACATAAATTTAGCAGATAAAGAATACAGGCGCTGATACTGATTAGTCATCAGTGTACAATAGGCTGAAAAAGTTATGTTAGTGTTTAACACTCTATCCACAAAATCCCAACCAATTTCATCCCCAGCAGCTGTGTTCCTATTGAGGAAGTGCAGGCAGTGACTTGATCCATCATATGGAATGAGGCAATCATGGTTTCTCTGCAAACATTCACGAAATTTTACCTGAAAAGAAATTTCAAATGATTGGACTATGTAACATACAGTGCACTCTGTTAGAATCATTTTTAATCTGAATGACTGCTTGCTCTCAAATTAAAACAACAAACAAACAAACAAAAAACTGTATTCAGAAGTTCTGTCTAAACTAGTGTCACATACATCTGGATATAATATGTTCATTATGGGCCTGCTATACTTGAACAAAATAAATTATAAACTGTACAGAGAGAAATACAACTCTTCTCTTCATTTTTCCGTTGGACTTCCATACCTTACACCCCTTTTATTAGAAAATATATTTTGTTGTAGCCTACATGGTACCAAAAGTTTTAACACAAAGAGAAACACATAAAAACTAATTTGGTATCTATCATGATTGTTAATGTACATACCTCGAACCGACAAGGACCATTTGTTGTATAAACAATGGTCTGGTATTTGACATCAGACAGAAACCCACAGGCTGATATGCATTGTAATAACCAGCCTGAAACAAAATTATTCAAAATAAAATGTGTAATATAAAAATAACAAGGGCTCACCATGTAGGCAGCAATTTTAGTGTTTTAAAAGAAAATCTGGATACCAAAACTAATTACTGCTAACAGTATTCTGTATATTTAAAATTATCCTAATTTCAAACATCTTCCTGAAGAATGCTAAATTTTTTAGAAAACTGACTAAAAGAAAACCATAACCAAACTAAACATACTGTAACTTTGGTTGATACATTTTAAAAAAGAACTGCTACGTTTATTAAACCACATTCAAACTGTGAAGGAGATTTAGTTTGTATTTCTTTAGTAGGTATGAAATAGCAATGTAGAATACATATAGTGCTATTTGATTTCTAATATAAGTGACGAATTTTTGGTTGAATAAATTTGCAGTATTACAGTCCTGTAAAGAATATGTATACATAGCAACTTACGTTCCTATTTTTACGTGAAAACCATACATCTCAGAATATATCTGTGTACAGAATCTTATTCTACATACATGTACAGGGGTGCAGAAATGGAAAATATTTCACTAGCCATCTGGATCAGTAACAGTTAGAATCTACTAGCCCACCAGAATTTATACTCCTCCACCAACCTGTAGGACACTATGATGTTTACACTTCACTTCATACGATCATCCACAAAAGCCAGAACATTTTGACATTCATTTCTATTATACATTTAATACTGATAACAGTGCAAAAACTTACAAATGAAAAGAACCAACTTAAAAGTGAAAAAATAGATCACCAATAAACAATGTCTTGATTATCGAAACTATATTGATCCGTAACAATTCGGTTATTACATACATATTAATTTGACTCCATATTTCGTAAGCAGTTGAAGACATTTGAAACTGTGGCATGGCTGATGCCGAGTTCAGGATTTGCCTAAAACATAACTATATTACTTACATAATCAGTCAGAAAAAAAACAAAAACAAAAACAGATTGCACATCGGACTGGCAGATACATTTTTTATCTCATCCCTCAGAATTTTCACTCGCATTTGGCTAACGGGCGAGTACTTTCTGCACCCCTGATGTATTATCTTTGTACTTTTAGGAGTAATAACAGAGTCAGCAAAGAAACTACACAAACCCCACAAAGACATGGTCCATAGATAGCAGGAGGATACAAGGAAAATGGCCCCGATCGGTCTCTCCACAGATCTCAAAATCTCTCTGCGCACCATTCAAGCCATCAAGCAAAGAAAGTCGATGTCTCATGGCTGCTTGTAGTACAGGATCACCTTCTTCCAGTGGTTGGTGGTTGCTCAGAGACTCAAACTGCCACAAACCAGATTCCTCATCAAAGAAAGTCGATGTCTCATGGCTGCTTGTAGTACAGGATCACCTTCTTCCAGTGGTTGGTGGTTGCTCAGAGACTCAAACTGCCACAAACCAGATTCGGTTCATCGTAAAGATTAAGTCGATGTCTCATGGCTGCTTGTAGTACAGGATCACCTTCTTCCAGTGGCAGTGGCTGCTCAGAGACTCATGAACTGCCAAAACATAACCAGATTCCTCACAAAGAAAGTCGAGTCTCATGGCTGCTTGTAGTACAGGATCACCTTCTTCCAGTGGTTGGTGGTTGCTCAGAGACTCAAACTGCCACAAACCAGATTCCTCATCAAAGAAAGTCGATGTCTCATGGCTGCTTGTAGTACAGGATCACCTTTTTCCAGTGGTTGGTGGTTGCTCAGAGACTCAAACTGCCACAAACCAGATTCCTCATCAAAGAAAGTCGATGTCTCATGGCTGCTTGTAGTACAAGGATCACCTTCGATCAGTCTCTTGGTGGTTGCTCAGAAACTCAAACTGCCACAAACCAAGCCATCAAGCAAAGAAAGTCGATGTCTCATGGCTGCTTTGTAGTACAGGATCACCTTCTTCCAGTGGTTGGTGGTTGCTCAGAGACTCAAACTGCCACAAACCAGATTCCTCATCAAAGAAAGTCGATGTCTCATGGCTGCTTGTAGTACAGGATCACCTTCTTCCAGTGGTTGGTGGTTGCTCAGAGACTCAAACTGCCATGCCACAGGGGTGCTGTTGGTAGTAAGGATCACCTTCTTCCAGTGGTGTGGTTGGTGCTCAGGAGACTCAAACTGCCACAAACCAGATTCCTCATCAAAGAAAGTCGATGTCTCATGGCTGCTTGTAGTACAGGATCACCTTCTTCCAGTGGTTGGTGGTTGCTCAGAGACTCAAACTGCCACAAACCAGATTCCTCATCAAAGAAAGTCGATGTCTCATGGCTGCTTGTAGTACAGGATCACCTTCTTCCAGTGGTTGGTGGTTGCTCAGAGACTCAAACTGCCACAAACCAGATTCCTCATCAAAGAAAGTCGATGTCTCATGGCTGCTTGTAGTACAGGATCACCTTCTTCCAGTGGTTGGTGGTTGCTCAGAGACTCAAACTGCCACACAACCAGATTCCTCATCAAAGAAAGTCGATGTCTCATGGCTGCTTGTAGTTTCTGTTGATTAAGAAGATACATGTATTATTTTAAACAAATAACTGTTGGTTCCAGATTTCCTACAAGAGTAAATTATATACCACACATTTTATACCTGGAGCATGAAAATATTAATGCACTCTACGTGGACACTTTCATGGTCCAAATATTATACGCCACACTATTCTTGTCCCAAAAAAA